>NC_143265.1:12951363-13254393 GCF_984573655.1 Nuphar pumila | reverse complement strand
AATATATCAAAATCTAAAAGATACATTTTGATAAAGTGGAATAAAGAGAAATATCGCTAAATTTGTAAGTAGGTGTCTGGTGTGTCAGCAAGTGAAGATTGAACACCAACGACCTAGAGGACTACTACAACCACTTCTTATACCTGAGTGGAAATGGGCGAATGTTACTATATACTTTGTCTCTGGACTTCCAAAAATAAAAAATAGGATGAATTCAGTATGGGTGATTGTAGATAGGCTAACTAAGTCAACTCATTTCTTAGCTTGTAAGATGATTCATACTTGTGACCAGTTGACCCAACTCTTCATCAGAGAGATAGTCAGACTCCATGGGGCACCCGATTCGATTGTTTCAGATAGGGACTACAAGTTTTTTTCTTGATTCTAACAGAGTTTCTAGGAGGCAATGGGGACAGTTAAAAATAAGCATGACATTTCACCTTCAGACAGACGGACAATCAAGGCGAGCCATTCAGACCTTGGAAGACATGTTGCGAGCATGTACTTTAGAGTACAATGACTCATAAAATAACGTTCTACCTATAATGGAGTTTGTCTATAAGAATAGCTTTCAAGAAAGCATAAACATGACTCCTATTGAGGCACTATACGATCAACAATGTTGAATACCCTTGTGTTGAGATGAGGTCGGAGATAGAAGATTGCTAAGGACTGAATTGGTTGACCAAGTAAGATTCATCCGGGAGCCTCCACTAGCAGTGAAAAGTCGACAAAAAAGTTATGTGGACCAAAGACATCGTGAGTTAGAATTTAAGCAAGGTGATCATGTGTTCTTGAAGATATCTTCCTTTAAGGGAGAAATACATTTTGGTTGGAGAAAAAAATTGAGTGTAAGATATATTAGACCCTTTTAGATACTCATGAGAGTTGGTTAGACAATGTATCATTTGGTTTTGCCACCTTCTTTGTCCAGAATTCATAACGTATTTCATGTCTCTATATTACGAAAGTATGTGCCCGATCCCTCCCACATATTGAAGGCAGTCAAGTCAGTATTGAAAATCCAGAATGACCTAAGTATGAGTGAAAAATCCATAGAAATTTTAGATATAAAAGAGTAGAAGTTGCAAAACAAAGATATATTGCTCGTATTGGTCAGATGGAGTCATTACAACAAGAATAAAGTCACATGAGAGTGTGAATCAGACATCCATGCACAATTTCTATAATTATTTTCATATAAGATTCTTGATGAATCTTCTTTTAAGGGGGTAGAGTTGTAAAACTCACCTGACAAAGTTGGGTAGGAAAGGTAAAAAAAAAGAAACTAATACAAGAATAGGGGAAGATAGTTCTCTCAATTACGAAACGGCCTTCTCCCCTTCTTGTCGTAGGGGGGGGGGGGGGGGTGAGGATAAACCTCACCCCCCATGATCGCCGGGTTGGGTGAGTTTTATCCTCACCCTCACGGTGCACCCCCTTGCCCACTCTACACACACACAAAGATACAAAGAATGAGAGAGAAGTACCTTGAGAGTGATAGAGAGGGAGGGAGGCAGTCGTCAGACCACCGCAGTAACCACCACTTTTTCCCTTATTTTTATTATTTTTTATTTTCCTTAAGAGACCAATAGCCATGGCTGCCAGCGAGTTTGAGGAGTGACAGCCAGTAGCCATGGTTGTCGGCATCATAACAAAAAGGGAGAGAGAGGGATTTCAGAGAAGGAGAGAGAGAGTGAGAGAGAAGAGGAGGAAGTTGACAATAGGGGAGTTGCCAACAACCTCTCGGCATTGTTGTAGAGTGAGAAAGAGGGGTTCGACAACCAGAGGTTGCTGGCAACCTCTGGGTCGGTCTAGATGCGACCCAGATCGAACCAGGCAGTCTGGGTGCAACCCAGACCAAACCAGGTAATAAAAAAAATCAGCCACCGAACCGGTCTTGACTAAACCGAACCGACTCGGTTGGACCAAACTGACCTAGATGTGGATCCAGATCTAGCTGTCTCATTTCGGTTCAGTCCAGACCGAGTCTGGTCAACAATCTCGAACTCGACTCGGTTGATCGAACCAGACCGAGTTGGGTCTGACTTTTCTGATTGGGTCTGGGTTGAACTGGACCAGACCAGATTTGGGTCCAAATCGATTCAGTCGATCAGGACCGATCCAAGTTAAACTAGATCTAGACAAAATTGGGTCTGGATCTGGTATGGAGCAGGATAGAACAATGCTGGATCCAGATCAGAACTGCATCTGGGTCCAGTTTGAAACTTTTCGGATCAGTTCTGGATTCAACATATAGATGGATCTGGATCCAATCCATAGCTAGATGGATCAGTTCTGGATCCAGATCAAAACTGAGTCTAGATCTAGTTTGACAGTTCTAGATCCAGATCAAAACTGGATTTGGATCCAGTTTGTATGAGGTTGATACTAGTTATCTTATCAGTGCTGGCAATCCCAAGTTACTCATAATGGATGAGGTTGATACTAGTTATCCTATTGCGTGATAGTAGTATTAACCATGACAATGGTGCCATTACGTACAAATGCCTCTAGATCTCTATGTTGCAGGTTGTTTTGATCCAATCTGACCTCATGGATGGATTCATCATGTTCAAAAGAGTGGAGACCAGATTTTAGATATTGTTTTTTTAATGAAAAAACATGATTTTATGATATGGGAAAGTATCATACAGTGTATGCCATTGATTTTTGAAGTCTTATAAAATCCTACCTACTTGTCATAATCGGATGATTCAAGAATCGATTTCCACTGAACAAAACATTTAGATCACATCCATAAGGTTAGTTTCATGAAATACAACAACAAATGGAAAAATGAAAAAAAAAGAGGTGTTTGCACCTCATGTCACGAGTTTTTTATGCAATGTAGTTCTGCATTTGTTTTATCTAATGTACCATTTTCATCTTACATTTCTTATTATCAACTTTTCTTTGGAGGTCTTATGCTATAATTAGTTGTGCTAGTAAAGTAGGTAGACTAACTGCACCTCAAAATTTTTTGAGGAGAATTAAAATGGAAAATGTCAAAAATATCTGAAATGAAAATTTAATAATGCAAAAAATGAGGTTCTTTTCATTTTTTTCTTCTTGAAGTGAATTTTAACATAGAAATCGGAAGAATTCACAATTGAAAGCATGTTTAGTTTATATCGTTAGAAATGCACATAAAAATTCTTTTATCTTGATCCGTGTATTTCCCAAATCATTGTGCTGCCCGATTTTGTAGTGTTGTGACATTTTTAGCTTCAAAATTCAAACAATATCACATATTCTCTTTTGCTAACCTAAGTTGCTAGATCCTTGTATAAAATTCAGTGACCATCTCGTAGGTTTAAATAGGCTTGTAGACTATGTCTCAACTTTATTTATTTGGAGTGTCACATAAAGTAAAGGTAATTGTTGATGCTGGGATGGGCACAACAGCAGTTGGACTGGGATTAGGTGCACTACTTTTGGATAATGCTCTACTTATATTTGATGCACTAGCATTAAGATGCAATGTTGCTGCTAAAAATTTCTCTCTCATGAATATTATTTAAATCTAAATTGTAAGGTGCAAAAAAACCTGAGGAAAAATATACACCTGAATTCTAGATGGATGACTTAAACGTCAGTGTCTATATGTTTCTCTCTTGAAATAATCTTAAATATAACTGGTCTATCAGATGACTGGGAAAACTGCAGTGCATTAAGTAGGAAATCTGCAAGGACTTTCTGAAGCCTCAAGTTATCACCGTACAAGTACATGGATGATACTTCAGAAGGCCAATCACGAACAAGCCAAACTTGTTATCTGCTTCGAATCATCCCCTGACTTGTAACTGCTACTAGAACTTCTCCCAACTTCACCTCCACTGTATTCAACTCTAGATAACTGTGTAGCAGTACAAGAACAAAGAGTATTAAGTTGATGCAACAACAAAGTACACCACCCAGCCATGTGTGTGTGTGTGTAAATCTAACCACTTTGAAAATTCATAGTTGCAAGTGTTCCTTAATCTGAACCTGCAGATATGTTTATAAATGCTTGTTTATTAAAAATAAGTTTTGGATAGAACCAGTTTAACAAGTAAATTTGAATTTTCTGTCACAAAGTTTTAGTGCAATATTAGCTGTTGTTTTTGCTGATCTTTGATCGAAGTATAAATGCATCTGAAAATGAAAGATACCTCATCTAATGCATGTTTTCTACTAAGCTATATAGAACATATATGTAAATTCAGATTAAGCAAACACCTATAACTATGCTTTTTTAAGCCGTTAGGATGGTTAGGAGATAAGACTGGCTAGGACTTACTGATTTCTACAATATATATATATATATATATATATATATATATATATATATATATATATATATATATATATATATATATATATATATGTGTGTGTGTGTGTGTGTGTGTGTGTGTGTGTGTGTGTGTGTGTATAGCTTGCTAAAACCATATGTCATCATGAACTCTTAGATTGTGTTTCTAGTGTTCAAGATTGCTTCCTTACAGTTTCTTCAATTTTTTATTACAGATTACCTTGGGAAGTGACTGCAGTAATGCTTGCTAATACCATTAAAGGGTATAGAAGACAAGAAAATCACTTGATAACAGAATTCATAAGGTGTTAAGGGATGGATATTCTGTCAAACTTATCTAATCTTCAGCCATGTTAACGTCCATGTGTTACCCATTTGCGTTATCTACAACAACAATATGGTGCAAGGCTTGAGGCAGATTTACCTTGTATTTAAATTTCAACTATTTGTTGTAACCTTCCTATTTGTAGGAAGTCATTTTTATTTTTTGAGGCTGATTTACATATAAAGTGAGGCAGCTACTATATCGTATATATTAATTTTTACTGAATAAAAAGAATAAAACTTATTATTTTTCACATGGTATCTAAGCCAGTGGGATACTTTTAAACCACAGATCTCTAATTTCAAGCATTTTTTCGATATGGCAGATGAAGGTGCTAGGTCGATTCAGAGCAGCAGATCTAGTAGCTATGGACCATACTCAACTATCGGTGAGTTGAATGATAATCCATTCTTTTTACATCATTCGGATAACCCGGTACAAATATTGGTTACTAGCCCTCTCACATGTGATAACTATGCATCATGGAGTCGTGCCATGACTGTAGCTCTATCAACAAAAAATAAAATCGGCTTTATTGATGGTTTAGTTATGAAACCAGACACATATTCATCCAACTTTGCTATCTAGACCAGATGTAACAATATGGTTCTTTCATGGGTCTTGAACTCGTTATCAAAGAACTTAAAGGAAAGCATAATTTATGGAGAAACGACAGCTGACGTGTGGAATGAACTTCATGAACGTTTCTCTCAAACCAGTGGGCCACAAATTTTTTAGATTCATCGCTCTATTATGACTCTACATCAAGAAAATCTTCCTATTTCAGCTTATTATACGAAGTTGAAAATTTTATAGGACAAGTTGTCAACACAACTTGCCCTTCCTGCATGTATCTGTGGGGGCTTTAAAATTTCTCGCGGATTTACTTTAGCAAGAAAGGCTCATAGATTTTTTGATGGGCCTCAATGAATTATAGGTTTCGTGAGGAGTCAAATTTTGACCATGGACCCATTGCTGAATGTTAATAAAGATTACAACTTATTGTTGCAAGAAGAAAGGCAGAAAGAACTTCGAGTTATGCCAATTGTTGAGAATAATGTGGCTATTGTTGTTGTTGATCATAGTGGGCGACTACATCGGGTCCCACAAAATAATCCTCATTTCAAAGACAAATGATAGAGAGCGGCCAAAATGTGACCATTGTGGAAAGTTAAGTCACACTAAAGATCATTGCTACTATATTCATGGGTTTTCAACAAAGAATGCCAATTTTCATAATTAACACTGTGGAAAGTTGGGACCCAAAATGCGGCAAATCATCAATCTCTGAATTTTGCAACACAGGTCCAAACCGAGCTAGCACCTTCAACCAACAATTTTGCCCCTTATCTCACCATGGACAAATACAACAAATTCTTATCTCTCATATCAATAGGTAAAGAATCAATGGTGAGCATGACAGGTAATCATTTTGCAAACTTAATTCATTTCCTTTCTAGCGTGTAGATCCTCGATTCTAGATCCAGCAATCATATGTGTTGCTCATTACCCACACTATCTTCAATCCAACCTCATTGTTCAAAACCTGTTAGATTTCCAAATGGAACACGTTCTTATGTGACTCATGTTGGAAAAACCATCATTTCTCCAGACATTATGTTAGACTATGTTCTTTATGTGTCATCATTTAAATTTAATTTAATATATGTTAGTAAACTCACTGAATCTTTGAATTGTGATGTCCATTTCTTTCCTACCCATCTTGAAATCCAAGACCATCAATCAAAGAGGATGATTGGTGTGGGTAAGGTGCATGCATGACTATACTATCTAGAGACAAAGCCAAGCCACATTGCTGCCACCTCCACCGATTAAACATCTCCTTTTGGCCTATGGCATTGGTGACTAGAACATCCATCTTCTCAATGCCTAAGACAGTTATCCCAAAATAATGAGTTGATTCTCTTTAATAATTGTCGATGTGATATTTGTCCATTAGCAAAACAAACTCGTTTGCCTTTCTTTGATAGTGACTCATGCGCTTCTTGTGTTTTTTATTTAATTCATGTTGATATTTGGGGAGGATATCTTATTACATTACTTTCTTACTATTGTAGATAATTTCTCACGCGCCATTTGGTTATTTTTGATGCGTTTCAAATATCAAACTAAGGAATCACTTCAGACCTTAATCAATATGATTAAAGTGCAATTTAACTCACAAGTTAAATGCATTAAGTTTGATAATGGTTCTGAAATTTTTTTCCATGATATGTGTTTTTTTTTCTACTAGTGGAATTTTGCAACAACATTCTTGTGTTTCAACACCCTAGCAAAATGAAGTAGTTGAACACAAGCACATACACCTACTAGAAATTACTAGAGCCCTAAGATTTCAAGCAAATTTACCTATCAAATTTTGGGGTGAATATTTCCTTACTGCATCCTATTTAATAAACGGATTATCCACCTCAAGATTGAATAATTTTTTGATAAAACTCCATATGAGGTGTTGCACAAAACTAAACCAAAATATCATGATTTAAGAGTTTTTGGTTGCTTGTGTTTTGCCCACAATGTCAATTACAAAAACAAATTTGATGCTTGTGCACACAAGTGTATTTTTGTTGGATATCCTCATGGACAAAAAGGATATAAAGTATTCGATCTTGAAAAACAAATTGTCTTTGTGAGTCATGATGTCATATTTTATGATAAGGTATTTCTCTTTCATTCACATGTTGAAAAAACCCTTAGTGACCACGTTTTACCCATTCCTATTTTAGATGACCAAAACCAAGACCCAAAACCCATCTTTCAAACCCAAAAAATCGGGTACACATCGAATCAAATGAAAGCTCACCTGAAATCGAATCCATTCCACTCCCTATGAAAACTCAAGCTCTATGCAAGAGATCTACCAGAACCAAAACCAGACCTATATACCTAAATGACTACCAATGCTTGTAAGCCGCACTCTACGCACACACAATAGACTCTAAGGTAAAGAAGTCATCTTTTCTACTTTCACACTACTTGTCTTTTTCCCAATTTTCTAAGGAACATGTAGCTTTTTTGGTTTTTATTTCTTCTCATGATGAACCAATGGGTTACCACACTGCTATGAAAGATGAAAAATTGTATGAGGCCATGAGAGATGAGATCAAGGCATTAGAAGAAAATAATACTTGAGTTATTATCGACTTGCTCTGGAAAAGAAAGCAATTGATAATAAGTGTGTTTTCAAAATTAAATATAACTCTGACGGATCCATTGAAAGGTACAAGGAACGCTTGGTAGCAAAGGGGTACACACAATAGGAAGGACTAGACTATCATGATACTTTCACCCCAGTTGCCAAATTTGTTACAATGAGGTGGTTATTATCGGTAGCAATCATTTCTAATTGGTCCTTGTATCAATTAGATGTTAATAATGCATTTTTACACGGGGATCTAGAGGAAGAAATATACATAAAAATGTCACTAGGATATACTATAAAGGAGGAGAAAATGGTTTATCGCCTAAACAAATCTCTTTATGGCCTCAAACAAGCGTCCAAGCAATAGTTCACCAAGTTTTTACAAGCTCTAAAGAAAGCAAGTTTTAAGCAATCATTGGCTGATTATTCATTATTTTTGTTGACAATAGGAACCAAGGGCGTATTCGTTCTTGTCTATGTTGATGATGTCAATATTACTGAGAATGATGAACTAATCATATCCAAACTGAAGGCTCTAAATCATAGGCAATTTCATATTAAAGACCTAGAAAAATTGAAATATTTTCTAGGAATTGAGGTAGCCTGATCAAGACAAGGGGTATTCTTGAATCAAAGAAAGTATATTTTGGATCTATTGAAAGATATAGGATATCTTGGATCAAAACCCAATGACATTCTAATGGAACAACATTTGAAATTGGCTCATACTCGAGAAACTCTTAAAGATCCAACTTTATACTAAAGACTTGTGGGAAGGCTTATATACTTAACCATTACACGACCTGATATCACGTATGTGGTTCACATTCTCAGCCAATTCATGCATGAACCTCGTCAGCCTCACTGGGATGCAACCATGAAGCTGCTTAACTATTTGAAAGGAACTCTTGAAAAGGGATTCTATTGAGTGCAACTAGCAACATGCAACTTTCATGTTGTGTCGATTAAGATTATGTAATATCATGTGTTTTTATACTATGTTAAGTTCTAAGATTTCAGAAAATTTGGCTAAGTGTTGTAGAAAAATCAATAAATACTCAATTTTAGGTGGCGTCAATAGAATCTGGGCTTGGCCCAGGTCTCATCGAGAAGACCTAAATGAGTAAATTAAAATCTAATAAAAACTTTTATTTTTAACCTTTAAAATCAAGTGAAATTTAAGCAAAATTTGGGTTAAATTCAGGCAAAATTCGAAGGCAAAATTCAAGTTATACATCATTAGATGTGCCCCGAAATGCTGAATTCAATGATATTTTATTTTCCTAAATTTTGGCTACGGTTGGCTCAAAAATCACATTTTTTCAAAAAAATCCTATATCGATAAGACCGAGTCTGGGTTGGATCAGACCAGATCTGATCTGTGTGATCCAAGTTAATATGGATATAGACTCAATTCAAGACCCATATTAATTAGGATATGTTCTAGTTCAAGATCCATATGAATATTGGATATGGATTTGGATCTTGGATTCAGATTCATATCCAAAATTCAAGTCCAATGAAATTAAAGCTTTAAATTTAAAATACAGGTTTAAATTAAGAAAATTTAAAGTTAAAAAGGCTCCTAGAGGGATAAGGCACCCTTTGGATTTTTTTGGATATTTATTCATTAATAATTAATTAAATTAATAATAAAAATAATTAATTCTAAATTTTAGTTAGATATGGTAGTTATCAAATAGTGGGGTCTCTAGAAGAGCCTAATTTGGTTGAGTAATCAAAGTACAGAAAAAGAAAGTAAGTAAAGAAAAATGGAAAGAAGTAGAAATGGAGAAAAAAAAGTCAACACTTTGGACTTATTTAGAAATTGTTTTAAAAATGCAGATTTTTTAGAAAATTTGAAATTTTAAAAATGCTTTTGAGATATTTTTGAGAAAATTTGATTGTTGAGAAGAAAAAATCCATATGATTTTGAGAAAATTGATTTTGAAGAATATCTTCTTCTTTTTTGAAAGGTTTGAGAAAAGGAAAACCGTTGTAAATTTCCTTTATTCTAAAATTTGTTTTTTTGCTTTTACAAAATTGAATAAAGATGAATTTGCCACATATCCATGACTATGGGCACAAATATGCTTTAAATACATCTTATTAAAAATATTTTGAAAAACTCTTGAAATATGAAATGGTTTTTGAAAATAGCCTAATAGTGTAGGCCTTTTGTAACTTAAAAGAAATTAATAAATCTGAATTTCATTCGTATTCTGACTATGGCCAAACACACAAATTTCATTAAGTTTATCAACTTCTTAAAAGACGGTGCACATGCCGTTCATGTTGACCATTTTGGAATTTGAAATATGCGTATGACAAACCATAACATTTAATATCAGGAAAATAAACTATATGCAAATGCAATCCATCTAATAAGGAAAAGGAAATTTTCACTATTTCTCACATTTGATTACAATTTTCATTGAATAATTGAATAATAAAATAAGAAAAATAAAAGAGAAAATAAAGAAAGACAACATCTTGCGCTTTTCCTGCAAAATTAAAAACATGTTAGTAAAAAATGTAGGCTTTTCTGGATTTATCCAACATTATCCGGAAATTGAAAGATGTTTTTCAGAAATAAGCCTTTTCATGCTTTTCATAAAATCAAAATCATAAATGAAATAAGTGATGGATGCATGATTTGATAAACTATCAAAATGAGTCAATTTTGGAAAATAAATTTTGAAATTAGGGGCAAAATGATCAAAATACCCCTAAAATTAAGACTATTGCCTTAAAATTAGGGTTTTCTGAAAGAAAATTTGAAATATGCATCACATGGAAGCTCAAAAGTTTATGAAATTGATTAAAGAGCTTGTTAATGTGATAAAAATTATTGTCAAAATTTTAAATCATGAAAATAATATTTGAAATTGACAAATTAAATGAGAAAATACCTAATTTGCCCTCATTTTAGCAAAATTATGACTTTTTGGATAACTGGTTTTTAAAAAATTCAATGAATGAGATGCTAAATGACCATGGAAATTTATGAAAATTGGTATGGAATTTGATAACAACCTTAGAAACAATCTAGAATTAAAAATTTTGGGAAATCATTGAAGAAAAACCCGAATCAGGGTCTTTTATCAGATTAAAACAGGAATTTGCAAAAATAAAATTTACAGGAAAACCTATCAGAGTGTTTTGGGTGAAATAAGGTCTAAAAGAACTCAATTCAAGCCCAAATTGAGTCCATGGATTCAAGACACATCAGAGAAACATTGCTTTTTTAAAGAATGTTTCATTTTTGAATCTTGAGATATTAATGAAACATTGGGAAATTAATTTTTAGAAACAAGAGATTGAATTTAACAAATAGGTTTCTGTAATTTGGGTGTTTCAGAGGCTAAACTGACTCAATTTCCCCCCAAATTTATGGCATAAGTTGCTTGAAAAGATCAGAAAACTACTCCAACTTACAGAAATTGAAAATCTATTTTGGTTTGGGTGTGGTGACTTTGTAAAGTCACTGTTCTATCTAAAAAAATGATCCTGTTACAAAACATAGTGTTCTTTAACCAGCCACAATTTTCAACTGAAATAAAATAGCAAATGATTATAGAAATTTTTAAAAATTGGCAGAGATAAACTAGACATGTAAATAAAGAAAACCCTATTTACAAATCTAGAAAATGATTTTCCATTAGAGAGATATGATTCATACAAGTCGATCCTGGATATGATCAACCCCTGAGGATGCAGACAGATAGGGTTCTGGTTTTTTATAGCAATAAAATATAAATAGACCATAGAAATTTTTAAAAATTGGCAGAGGTAAACTAGACATGTGAATGAGAAAAATCCTTTTTAAAAATCTGGAAAATAATCTCCCATTAGGGAGATATAATTCTGGAAAAATGAACTAAGGTCTAAGCAAACTCAGGTAATATAGAATGATAGGGTTTTGGTTTTCGATCAAAATTAAACATGAAATGACCATGAAAATTTCTAGAATAAACTAGATTCAATAACAAAGGAACCACTTTTTACAAATTAGAGAGATCATTTCTGGTTAGAGAGAAATCACTTTGACAAGTTGGTCTTGATTCTGCTAAAATCCTGACATTGTAGAATAACAGGTTCCAACTCTTGATTTTTAAAGTGGGTCATTAGATCCCCAAAAATCATGAAAATTTCACAGATGCATGGAGACACAATCATAAATTTCTCATAAAAAATTAGATTGAAAATACAAGGAAAAGCTCCTAAAATGATGATGCTAATATGAGATCAGAATCAAAATACATGCAGAATTATAAAAGAGAATGAAAGAATATGATCTAATTATGCATAAAATGAAAAGAGAAGCATAGATGATTTTGCATGAAGGAAAACAGTAATCTAAGATTAAAATGTATCTACTACAGAATTAATAAAACCAAAATCAAAACAACAAAACACATGGAGGAATTGGTATAGCCGATTGAAGAGGAACTCAATTTTATGAAAAAATCGAGATCCATCTTCTTGATGGCTGGAATAAAATGAGATTGCAGCAATGTATAACAAAGATAACAACAAAATGAAAAATAAAAGAGGGAATTCTACCTGGTGGAGAAGGTCTTCAAGCTTTGGATGCAACTCAAATTAAGAAAGGAAAAGAGAGGGTGGCGGCAAGCTAGGGGAAGAAGAAGGAAAGAAGAATAAGAGAAGGAAAGAAAAAAGAACAAGAGGAGAGAGAGTGAATGACTGGTCTTGGGGGCTGAGTGTGCATGATCGTGAATGACCCCTAAGCTCTTCTATTTATAAGGATTTTGGGTTGGATCTAGGGATTCTAGAATTTTCTTGTTTAGTTAGCCTAATTAACCCTTAATTAACTAACATGTGATTTTCCTAATGGGTCTTAATTGAAATTTGGTTTTGGTTTTTTTCTAACTAACTTTTGTTTTGATTTTTTCATAGCTTTAAACTAACTAAAGCCCTAAATGGAACCCTAATGTGGCGCCATCTAAGTGGGCCCCACATTGGATTTTAAAAGCAATAAAAAAGATTTTTAAAATCAAATTTAAAAACAAAAGAATAAAGGTGAAAAACAAAGTTTTAAAACAAGACTAATGTGAAAGGGATGATTCAAGAGTGACACCACTTAGGTGGGTCTTTTGGATCAAATTGGATCTAAGATCCATTTTCAAAATACAAGCTTGATGAAATCCGATCTAGATCCAGATCTGATATATTGAAAAGATATTTTTCAGAAAACATTTTAAAATATCTGATGTAAAGCACTGAGTTTTCAATTTAAAAGATCTGCTTTGAACCCAAGTTTGAAATCAGAAGACAGTCTGAATTCAGATCTGGATCCAAACTTTGAAAATGACAAATGGATCTGGATCTGGATCTCGGATCATGAGTCAGAATTCATGTTTGAAAATAATGAAGGAATCCTGGATTGAGGATAAAAACACTCAAAATGGATCCCGGATGATGAAAAGAGTAAGTTGGATCTTGAATATGAAGACAAAATTGTAAATTGGATCCAAATCACGATAAAAATGGATCCTGGATCTTGAAAATTGAGAAATGGATCCGAAAATGATTAATTGGATCCTGGATATCTAGTGAGATAATCAAGGTTCAGAAGTAAGTTGGACTATGGATATAGATAATAGAATGAATTGGATAAAAGGTCCAGTTCTAGAATAAAAAATGGATATTAGACATCATTTGGGGTCTAAAATTGAAGTGGATCTAGGATCCATTTTGAAATTTGGGCTTTTAGAATGAAATCCAAATTAAAGTTTTAAATTGGATCCAGATTGTTTTTCAAAAATGCTTTTCAAAACATTGGATTTGAATTTGAAATTGAAATGCAAGGATTGATTTTGAAGTTGGATAAAAATTGGATTTTGATCTTGGATCAAAATTGGATTTTGATCTTGGATCAAAATTGGATTTTGATCTTGGATCAAAATTGGATTTTAAAATTGGATCCGGATCTGAAGTTTTGAATAAAATTGGATTTGAATCTCGAATGATAGGTGAAATGATGGGGCAACTCCCGAATGATGATTAGGCTCCAGATATAAACAATAGAATGAATTGATTGGAAATTGTGGGCTCAAGATTAGAAATTGGATATTGGATCCAGTATCGGATCGAGCCTAGAATGAAATTAGATCTCGAATATAGATAAAATATCAGATAATAGAATTGATCCGAGTCCATATTGGGAATTGTCTCAGCTTGGAAATTGACAAAGTTGATGTTCTAAGCAAGATGACCAAAAAATAAATTTTTTTGCCCTGCACGGTGTAGTGTGTCACTGGACTAGATTGGTTTGAACTGAATAGAACTGAATTGAAGGTCAGTTATACTGAGGTGAACTAAATTTGGAGCTAAAACACTAGCTAGGCTGACTGAGGTTAGTAAAATTTTGGTTGAAATGAGCTGAAATGAATTCTGAGAATGTGGAAAGTGATTTTGAACTAGAACTTAACCATTCAAATTCCTGATGAGGTCAAATTAGACAGATGAGAATAGGATCTACTGGAATTTGACTGGCTCAGATACAATTGGATGGGATTCGAGCTAAAAATGAGCTCATTCTGCCTGAAACGAACTAAATTTGGCCAGAATGAACTGACACTACTCATCGTGAGCTCAAGAGATTCAGAAATGACTGACATTCTAACTCCTCAGGACTTAAAATGAGCTTGACTAGGTCTAAGTGACAAGGGTTTAGGGTGACTTAGGGAGAAAATGGTAATTTTGTTGACAAAGTAGGGTAAAATGACCTTTAAACTGGGATAGGCCTAGAGGTGAGACTCCTACACTATATTGCAAGGGTTTGACATCTGTGAAAGGAGGATGTTCGGAATGAACCTGGAAAATTTGGGGTGTTTACATATACCCCTCTTTGCTGCTAAGCCAGTTGAAAGCTGATTTTAGTGGCAAAGAAAAACATACCAAATTTCAAAATAAAAATACCTCAGTCATAAAAGTTGAACTGAGTGTGAAAGAATTGACTTTGGATGACCCTCATGAAATGAGGTTCAGATTTAGTACCTTATCCTGAATGGCGAAGAAAAACTCACCTCATGTAATGAGGCTTAGGCTTAACCCTTACCTGAACAGGTATGGATATACCTCATGGAGTGAGATTGCAAAAGGCATGAAATGGGATTCCCTAAAGCTTTGGAAAAGGGATTAAAAATGGGGAGTCTCATAACTGAGACTAAATAGCTTTTGAAAATGACCTTTTACAAAAATTCAGGCTTAGCCCTTGACCTGGATGGGACGAAAATACCTCATGGAATGAGGCTCAGGTTTGACTCTTACCTGAACGGGGACAAAAATACCTCATGGAATGAGGCTCAGGTTTGACCCTTACCTGAACGAGGATGAAAACTTTGGATGAAGAAACCATGATGGAACCTCCGAATTTTGCACAAAGATTCTGGGAGGGAGTGCAAAAGGTAAGGAAAATGGGGGTTCCTAAAGCTTTGGAAAAGGGATTGAAATGGGGTGTCTCATAACTGAGACTAAAATAACTTTTGAAAATGGCCTTTTGCGAGAAAAATAGGCTCAACCTTGGATCTGAAAATAACTGTCTATGGCGAGATAGTGGGGAAAGCAGGGAAATGTGCGGATATGAGAGCCCAGCCGCTCAAATAAAAAAGAAGGGAAGGATCTTGAAAACCCAGGTTATCAAGTCTTAATGAGGATAAAACAATGTTATGATATATCAAAATGGCCATCAAGTTCTCACTTCATGTTGGGATAGCCAAAAAATATTGTCAATAAGATAAACATTGTAGTTGATTAAAAATGATTGAAATGTGCACATCTGTGCAAAAAATATTTCCTTTTTCTACCTAGAGTATTACCTCTAATTGGGCAAACTCTGTAGAATCAAGAATCAAATTCAAATTTGTTGTTGTTGAGTTTCTTCAAGGACACTATTCATTATCTTGATATAAAAAGAGAGGAAATGTTCTTAGTTTCATAAAAGCAGTTGGATGAAAGGATACTGATAAAAGAATTTCACATGGATAAAGATGATTCTTGACAGTTTTGGTAGTTGATATATGGGGTTTATCCATGATGGTCTTTGTGCACTCTTTGAGACATAAAATTGAGCTCTCTTGGGGTTTGACAAGAAGTTCATCACATTAGTCTTCAACATAGAGATGTTCTGATTTTTCCTAGAAGGACACATCACATGCTCCTTCAACTTGGAGATGATCGAGTCTTCCTTGTCTCTGGAAATTAAATTGATGATATTTCCCCTTTGATTGGAAATCTTTTGATGATAACATAAATCAAATATCTTTTAGGGTTTATCAGGAGGTTTATCGCATCCGTCTTCAATTTGGCGATGATCTGAACTTTTCCTAGAAGGACACATCACATGCTCCTTCAACTTGGAGATGATCTGACTCTTCTTTGTCCCCAGGGGTCTAACTCGCCTATCAACCTTCAACTTGGTGATAATCGAGAGATCCCTTTTGCAGGTAATTAATTATGCTTGCATGATTGAGGAAATTGAGTGGATTTTTTATCGCACGGGATTTTTCACTGTCTTATTGCCAGACGAATTATCTTTAAGAATGTGTCATAGATATGATCAATATAAATTCATTTCTGGCTTTTCAACATCATTGAATTTTCTTTTGCCGGCCATATCGAGGATTTTTTTTCATCCTTTTGGTTGACCAACAACAAAAGTTTTGAATTTTATTCATTTTTTGCAAAAGCTTTACCGTTTCAGAGAGAATATTGAAGGTAGTTTAAGGTAATTCTTTTGTGCAATGAAATTTTGAAATCAACAAATATTTTTGGTAACAAATTGGCAAAATGTTCTGAAATCCTTTGTGAAATAATTGCTTGATATCAGATTGATAAATCCATGACTAGATTCTCCTCTCTTTTGGTGTATTTTCCCCAAAAGAGAGAATCAGACTTAACCCTTGACCTGAACGGGAGAAAAAAAATACTCTGCTCTTCCCTAAAGTGGAGGTGTTTGCAAACGAAACTTTCGAAGAGAAATTAAGTTTTTGTCAAAACTCCCTAATTTTAAGCTTCTCTTATGGAAAGGCGGCCAAAAGTAAAGGTCGAGAAAAATATCATAGAGGAGCGAGTCCATCACACTCTCCCTATAAAAAAAAGGTCCTCTATGACGGGGGAGGCCAAGGAAATTGGGCCATAAAGAAAGTGAGCTTCCGTCGAAACTCTCCCCATAAGAAAAGGTTCTTTGGGTAAGGCAAGGTTGTTTTGCAAACGGCTTCAAGAAGAAACGAGTCCCTTCAAACTCTCCTTATAAAAAAAGGTTCTTACGAAAAGGGAAATTTGGTTGCAAAAGGAATGAGCTCCCTCAAACTCTTCCTGTAAGAAAGGGTCCTTTGCAGAAGAAATTGATAATTGAGATATTGGGCCAATTTGAAAATTGGTTCAACCCGAAGGTTGGATTGTAAAAGATTGGCATTAATAGAATTTCAACTCGAGGGTTGAATTCTAAAAGATGGGCATTGATAAAAAGATCAACTCGTATGTTGAATTTTGGAAAGAAACTGAATAAAAGCTCAACCCGAAGATTGAATGGATTTGATAAAACATCAGCCTAGAAATTGAATTGTAAAGGACCAACACAATAGCTGGATTTTGGAAGACTAGCATAAAACTGGATTTTGAAGGAAGAACCAGCATGAGAACTGGATTTGATAAAAGGACCAGCATGAGAACTGGATTTTGAAGGACGAACCAGTGCGAGGACTAGATTTTGAAGGATCAACCAGTGCGAGAACTGGATTTTGAAGGATCAACCAATGGGAGGACTGGATTTTGAAGGATCCATCAGTGCGAGGATTGGATTTTGAAAGAAGACCAACACGAGCACTGGGTTTTTGAAAGAATGTTCAAACCTAGAGTTGATTTGAAAAGGACCAGTTTGAAAACTGGTTTTTTGAAAAAGGATTAACTTGAAAGTTGATTTTTGAAAAGGGGGTCAACTCTAGAGCTAGATTTTGGAAGAGGTCCAATTTGAAAACTAGTTTTGGAAAAGGACTCAGTCCGAAGATTGAATTTGAAATAGTCTTGATGAAAAATGGATGATCCTAAGGATTGAATTTTGAAATGGGATGATCAACACGAGGGTTGATTTTGAAAAAGATGATCAACACGAGGGTTGATTTTCAGAAAGATGATCAACACGGGGGTTGATTTTGAAAAAGAAGATCAACACAAGGGTTGATTTTGAAAAAAATGATCAACACGGGGTTGATTTTGAGAAAGATGATCAACACGAGGGTTGATTTTAAAAAAGACGATCAACATGGGGGTTGATTTTGAAAAAGATGATCAGAGGGTTGATTTTGAAAAAGATGATCAACACGAGGGCCGATTTTAAGAAAGATGATCAACACGGGGGTTGATTTTAAAAAAGATGATCAACACGAGGGTCGATTTTAAGAAAGATGATCAACACGGGGGTTGATTTTGAAAAAGATGATCAACACGAGGGTTGATTTTGAAAAAGTTGATCAACACGAGAGTTGATTTTAAGAAAGACCGGTAAAAATTTATTTTTAAAAAAGAGGACCAACCCTAGGATTGGTTTTGAAAAAGATCGATAAAAAATGTTTTTTTGAAAAAGAAGATCAACCCAAGGGCTGATTTTGAAAAGACGGGTAAAAAGTAGTTTTGATAGAAAGACTCAACCCGAGGGTTGATGTTGAAAAAGTGACTGTTGCTTCGAAAGCTCTCGGTGATCATGATAAAGATTTTGCAAATTTTTTTGAAAAGGTTCACGATTTTGGACAAACCTCAATAGGTAGTCTTATCGCTCCTATGAACGATCTCAGGATTGTCCCTTGTCTTGAATGGGTAGAAAAAAAATGATCAGGATATGATGAAAATTGATGATAAAAGAATCTCTCGATCCTGTCACATATACAAGATGGTCTGGGTGAAAAGAAAGTTTTCATAATAAAAGATGCCTCAGTATAGCAAAAGGAAGGAATGTTGGACAAGAAATCATTGCCAAGAATTTTTTTTGAAATTTTTTGAAGGAAAGACAAAGAATAGGTGAGAATCAGAACAATGTTTAAAAATATTCATATGGACAAAACAGAGTGACAAACTACAAGAGTCAGGCTAATAATTAGAAAGAATATCTCATTACCAGGGGTTAGGTAATCACAAAAATTGCGACGATTGTGTTGTTATTCCATGAGAGGAAATAAAAAACTAAAGGATATCTTGTTACCTAGGCAAGGTTGTCAACCACAAAACAAAGTGAAAATGGCACATTAATAGAATGAAGACATTGGCAACAATCAGGCTGATAATTAAGCAAGGTTGTTCCATTACCAAGAATTAGGTCGTCACTGAAATTGTGACAATTGTGTTGTTATTCCGTGAGAGAAAAAAAACAACTAAAGAATGCCTTGTTACCTAGGCGAGGTCGTCAACCATGAAACAAAGTGAAGATGAATAGAATGGAGTCACGAAATGAAGAAACAATTACAAAAATCAAGCTTACAATTAAGAAAGATTGTTCCATTACCAGAAACTGGGTCATCACATAAATTGTGACAATCGCGTTGTTATTTCGTGAGAGAAAATAAACAACTAAAATATGCCTTGTTACCTAGGGGAGGTCGTTAACCATGATGAAAATGCCAAAGTTTTGAAGAAAGGTATCTTTTGATAGAAATCTCCATATGAAAAGACAAAAGGTTTTCAGAAATGCAAGATTATGGACAAAAGGAAGGCGGGCAAACAATTTCCCACCACTCTAGATAGTCAGAAGACATATTGGGTTTATGAAAGATAGAAAGAATAAAAAGACTCCATTAAAGATGAAATGTGGCAGGATCGAGATCTGATTTGAAGAATTGAGATCCAGGATAAAAAGGAGAAGAAAAGATATACGCCTGGGTTTTAAAAATAAAGGTAGAATTTAGAAAAGACACCCAGGGTTTTGAGAAAAATTATGTTGAAAAATATAGGAAAATGTAGAAAGCAAATAATAAAGATTGTATAATCAAATTCATAATAAAGCTCCACAAACAAAGATGCACATACAACACTCCCTTAAGTCCAACTCTAAGGGTTCAGATCAACTGTGTCCAATCAAGATACGCCGATATACTCAAGCCGAAGCTCGATGTACGTGAAATATCTTCAGGGTTCTAAGGGTATGGTTATCCAACATCCTTGAGCGTCTGCCGATATATTTTGGACTATGGCCCTTGGTACGTGGTAGGGGGGTTATTAGCCCAAATAAGTGGCCCAGTTGTGAGGCTTTATCCTGAACTATGGTTCAGGGAGAAAGCCCAGCAACGTGGCGGCCGGGATAACATAGGTAGGGATGTTTTAAAAATATGATTAAAGCATGCAAGAAATCAGAAGGCTCTAATGCAATGTTGCCCAAGATAGAGATTTAAATGAGAGAGCATATACTTGCATATGAGGTCTGCATTCAAGCCTAGATTGAGGAGGGTTGTATTTTGACCTAAGTCTAAGTGAGAATGAATAGACCTCCTCAATTGGTCCTACCAAACCATGCCTTAGCCTATATGCACCAAATGTCAGTTGGGTCAGAGTCTAGGCTCCTAGGTTCATAAACAAATGCTGACATTATGGAATAAAAACTTAAACAATTAAGCAAGACAAGGCATAAGTTCAATTGATTTGAAGACAGGTCCCATCTCGGTCGCCAAACCTCTGATCATTGCAAAAAATTTAAAACTCTCGCAAGTCCACTTGAGCTTTTGAAAAGAAGATTTTGAACTCGACTCTGTTTTAAAAAATGCGAAAAAAATTAGGAAATGGGATTTGTCTGTCGGTACGAGGTTCAACCATTTCTGTTGCCTTTACCAGGGGTAATTGAACCAAGGATTGAACTGCATGCCTTGCTTTGCTTAAATGCCTAAGTAATTATTCTAAGTCCTAAAATGTAGAAAGGAAATCAATCATGTGATTTTGAGAAAATTTTCAACGAAAATCCTGATGCATGCTTATAATGGTTTTAAGATTGCTCTAAAATTGTTTTGAGATTGATTTTGAATTTGCTTTAAAATGATTTTGGAAATTGTTTTTGAAGTTATTTTGAAAAGAGATACTTTGAAAAATCGTGATGTCTGCTTGGAATCACGTTGAAAATACTTTGAAAAAGGAGATATTTTGAGAAAATTTGATTTTTGAAAAGGGAAAATCTAGATAATTTTGAAGAAATCAATTTTTGAAAAAGGAATCCAGATGATTATTCTGAAATTGAGATTATTTTGAAATTATCTTGAAATTGAAAGTGATTTGAAATTAAAATTGAAATTGCTTGAAAATTGAAATTGAAATTACCTTGAAATTGAAGTTGAAATTAAATTAAAATTGAAAATTGCTTTGAAATTAAAATTGAAATTACTTTGAAAAAAAACTTTTGAAAAAATCAAAATTTTGAAAAACACATTGGAATTATTTAGAAATTGTTTTAAAATTGCAGTTTTTTTAGAAAATTCAAAATTTTGAAATTTTGAAAATGCTTTTGAGATATTTTTGAGAAAATTCAAATTTTGAGAAGCAAAAATCCATATGATTTTGAAAAAAATGATTTTGAGGAATATCACCTTATTTTTTTTAAAGGTTTGAGAAAAGGAAAACCTTTGTAAATTTCCTTTATTTTGAAATTTGTTTTTGTGCTTTTACAAAATTGAATAAAGATGAATTTGCCACATATCCTTGACTATGACCACAAATATAATTTAAATACATCTTATTGAAAATATCTTGAAAAACTCTTGAAATATGAAATGGCTTTTGAAAATAGCCTAATAGTGTAGGCCTTTTGTAACTTAAAAGAAATTAATAAATCTGAATTCCATTCATATTCTGACTATGGCCAAAAATATGAATTTCATTAAGTTTATCAACTTCTTAGAAGAAGGTGCACATTTCATTCATGTTAACCATTGTAGAATTTAAAATATGTGTATGACAAACCATAACATTTAATATCGGAAAAATAAACTATATGCAAATATAATCTATCTAATGCAGAAAAGGAAATTTTTATTATTTCTGATATTTGATTACAATTCACATTGAATAATGAAATAAGAAAAATAAAAGAGAAAATAAAGAAAGACAACATCTTGAGCTTTTTCTGCAAAATTAATAAACATGTTAGTAAAAAATATAGGCTTTTCTGAATTTATCCAACAATATCCGAAAATTGAAGGATGTTTTCCAGAAATAAGCCTTTTTTATACTTTTCATAAAATTAAAGTCATAAATGAAATAAAAGATGGATGCATGATTTGATAAACTATCAAAATGAGTCAGTTTTGGAACATAAATTTCAAAATTAGGGGTAAAATAACCAAAATACCCCTAAAATTAAGACTATGGCCTTAAAAATAGGGTTTTCTGAAAGAAAATTTGAAATATGCATCACATGGAAGCTCAAAAGTTTATGAAATTGATTAGAGAGCTTGTTAATGTGATAAAAAAAATTATCAAAATTTTAAATCATAAAAATAATATTCGAAATTGAGAAATTAAATGAGAAAATGCCTAATTTGTCCATATTTTAGCAAAATTATGACTTTTTAGAAAACTATTTTTTTAAAAATTCAATGAATGAGATGCTAAATGACCATGAAAAATTATAAAAATTGGTATGGAAACCCCTAACAGCCTTAGAAATAATCTAGAATTGAAAATTTTGGGAAATCATTGAAGAAAAACCTGAATTAGGGTCTTTTCTCAGATTAAAACAGGAATTTGCAAATTTAAAATTTATAGGAAAATCTATCAGAGTGTTCTGGATAAAATAAGGTCTAAAAGAACTCAATTCAAGCCCAAATTGAGTCCATGGATTTAGGACACATCAGAGAAACATCTCTTTTTTACAGAATATGAAAATCATTTCTGAATCGTGAGATATTAATGAGACATTGAGAAATTAATTTTTAGAAATAAGAGATTAAATTTAACCGACAAGTTTTTGTAATTTTGGCGTTTTAGAGGATAAACCGACTCAATTTCTCCCACATTTGTGGGATAAGTTGCTTGAAAAGATCAAAAAACTACTCCAATTTAAATAGATTGAAAAACTATTTTGGTTTGGGTGTGGTGACTTTGCAAAGTCACTGTTCTATCTTAAGAAATGAACTTGTTACAAAACATAGCGTTTTATAATCAGTCACGGTTTTTAACTAAAATAAAATAAGAAAATGATCATAGAAATTTCTAAAATATTGGCAGAGATAAACTAAACATGTAATTGAAGAAAACCCTTTTTATAGATCTGGAAAATGATCACCCATTAGGGAGATATGATTCAGACAAGTTGATCTTGGATCTGATCAACGCCTGAGGATGCAGACAGACATAGTTCTGTTTTTTGATAAAAATAAAATCAAAATCAACTATATAAATTTCTAAAAATTAGCAAAGGTAAACTAAACATGTAAATAAAGAAAACCCTTTTTACAGATCTGGAAAATAATCTTCCATTAGGGAGATATGATTCTGGCAAAATGAACTAAGGTCTGAGAAAACTCAGGTGATGTAGAATGATATGGATTTGGTTTTCAATCAAAATTGAATATGAAATGACCATGAAAATTGTAAAAAATTGGCAAGAATAAACTAAATTCAATCACAAAAACACCACTTTTTATGGATCATAGAGATCATCTTTGGTTAGGGAGAAATCACTCTGGCAAGTTGGTCCTGATTCTGGTAAAATCCTGACAGTAAAGAATAACATGTTTCAACTCTTGATTTTTAAAGTGGGCCATCAGATCCCCAAAAATTATAAAAATTTCACATATTTATGGAGACACAATCATGAATCTCTCATAAAAAAATTAGACCAAAAAGATAAGGAAAACCCCCCAAAATAATGATGCTAATATGTGCTCAGAATCAAAATACCTGCAGAATTGTAAAAGGGAATAAAAGAACATGATCTAATTATGCATAAAATGAAAAGAGAATCATAGATGCAATAGTTTTTTTATTTTGCATGAAGGAAAACAGTAATCTAAGATTAAAATGTATCTATTACAGAATAAATAAAATCAAAATCAAAACAACAAAAGACATGGAGGAATTGGTATAGCCGATTGAAGAGGAACTCAATTTTATGAAAAAATCGAGTTTCATCTTCTTGATGGCTAGAATAAAGTGAGATTGTAGCAATGTATAACAAAGATAGCAGCAAAATGAAAAAGAAAAGAGGGAGTTCTACCTGGTGGACAAGGCCTTCAAGCTTTGGCTGCAACTCAAATAAAGAAGAAAGGAAAAGAGAGGGTGGCGGCAAGCTAGGGGAAGAAGAAGGAAAGAAAAAAGAACAAGAGGAGAGGGAGTGAAGGGCTGGTCTTGGGGGCTGAGAGTGCATGATCGTGAATGACCTCAAATCTCTTCTATTTATAAGGATTTTGGGCTGGAGCTAGGGTTTCTAAAATTTTCTTATTTAGTTAGCCTAATTAACCCTTAATTAACTGACATGTGATTTTCCTAATGGGTCTTAATTGAAATTTGGTTTTGATTTTCTCCTAACTAACCTTTATTTTGATTTTTTATAGCTTTAAACTAACTAAATCCCTAAAAGGAACCCTAATGTGGCGCCACCTAAGTAGGCCCCACATTGGATTTTAAAAGCAATAAAAAAGTTTTTTAAAAGGAAGTTTTAAAATCAAGGTTAAAAACAAAGGAATAAAGATGAAAAACAAAGTTTTAAAACAGAACTAATGTGAAAGGGATGATTCAAGAGTGACACCACTTAGGTGGGTCTTTTGGATCTAAAATCCATTTTTAAAATACAAGCTTGATGAAATCTGAATCCAAAATCTGATTCGGATTCAGATCTAATATATTGAAAAGTTATTTTTCTGAAACATTTCAAAATATCCGATGTAAAACACTGGGTTTTCGATTTAAAAGATCTGCTTTGAACCCAAGTTTAAAATCAAAAGACAATCTGAATTCAGATTTGGATCTGAAGTTTGAAAATGACAAATGGATCTGAATCTCGGATCATGAGTTGAAATCCATGTTTGAAAATAATGAAATAATCTTGGATCGAGAATAAAAACACTAAAATGGATCTCGGATGATGAAAAGAGTAAGCTAGATCCTGGATATGAAGATAGAATTGTAAATTGGATCCAAATCAAGATGGAAATGGATCCTGGATCCTGAAAATTGAAAAATGGATCCAAAAATGATTGATTGGATCCTAGATATCTAATGAGATAATCCAGGTTGAGAAAGTAAGTTGGACTCTGAATATAGATAATAGAATGAATTGGATAAAAGGCCCAAATCCAGAATAAAAAATGGATATTAGAGATCATTTGGGGTCTAAAATTGAAGTGGATCCAGAATCCATTTTGAAATTTGGGCTTTTAGAATGAAATCCAAATTAAAGTTTTAAATTGGATCCAGATTGTTTTTCAAAAAGGCTTTTCAAAACATTGGATTTGAATTTAAAATGCAAGGATTGATTTTGAAGTTGGATAAAAATTAGATTTTGATCTGAATTGATCCGAGTCCAGTTTGGGAATTGTTTCAGCTTGAAAATTGACGGAATTGATGTTCTAAGAAAGGCGACTAAGATTTTTTTTTTTGTTTTTCCCTGCAGGGTGTAGAATGCCACTGAATTGGACTGGTTTGAACTGAATTGAATGTTAGTTATACTGAGGTGAACTAAATCTAGAGGTAAAACACTAGATGGGCTGACTGTGGTTAGCTCAATTTTGGTTGAAATGAGCAGAAATGAGCTAAAATGGATTCTGAGAATGTGGAAAGTGATTTCAAACTAAAACTGGACCATTCGAACTCCTGATGAGCTCAAATTAGACACATGGGAATAGGATCTACTGGAATTTGACTGGCTCAGATATAATTGGATGGATTCGAGCTAAAAATGAGCTCATTTTGCCTGAAACAAACTAAATTTAGCCAAAATGAACTGACACTACGCATCGTGAGCTCAGAAGAATCATAAATGACTGACATTCTAACTCCTCTAAACTTAAAATGAGCTTGGCTGAGATTGACTGATAAGGGTTTAGGGTGACCTAGGGGTAAAATGGTATTTTTGTTGTCGAAATGGGGGTAAAATAACCTCTAAACTGGGATAGACCTTGGGGTGAGACTCCTACATTGTACCATAGGGGTTTAGCATCTATGAAAGGAGGGTGTTCGGAATGGACCTAGAAAAATTGGGGTGTTTACACTGCCGTCAGCTGGGCAGGGTTAAAAAAAATATATATGGGACACTGATATGCCTAGCTGACTGCAGTCGGCTGAGCATACTTTAAACACTTTTGTGCTATCTGGCTGTAGTCGACTGAGCATATTTTATAGTCTGTCATGCCCAGCCGACTGCAATTGACTTAGCAGTTTCTAAGCCTGTCAAGCCCAACTGACTGCAATTAGCTAGGCAAACCTCAGGTTGCTAAACCCCAACCAACTGCAGTTAACTAGGGTAGAGCCAAACCAAAAAATATGCATGATCTATATATGATTTAAAGATTTTATCATGACAAAAAAATAATAATAATGGGCTCATGGGGTTGATTTCAACAATCAGTCATACCCATTAAGCAATAACGAGTTGAGCACATAGGTTGCCCGATTCCCTGCATAATCAACCTAGCAATTTGGCCATGAAGAAATATTCATTGATAAGATTCATGCATTTATGCTTAGTGTTTAGATTTATGCATGTGCCAAATGTTCAGATTTATGTGTTTCTCCACATGACCAGATTATGTATTTTCACTTATGATCAGACTGTTATGCATGCTTTCATGTAACTGTTAGGCATGTTTTTATACAACTATTATGCATGCTTGTATGTGACTGTTCATGAGTCATAAAATTTCACTAAAAGCATGTCTTAGTGTAAGGGGCATCACATATGTGCAGAAAATAACATGAGACTGCATATGGTCAATAGCTGAAGCTGTGATCATTTTGTCTAAGCCCAGTCGATTGCCAATATGATCCCAGTGTTGTCCCGTGTGCGGGCAGCATAGCTTCGGGCTCGGTGGGTATGTGTTGTATCCCGAGCTTGCCCGAATTTGCAAAAATAATTGTTTTTTACATATGCTTATGAAATTTAATATTTTGTTTACATAAATATGCATATAGTGAACATGTGAATTCTGAAATTATATTGTTGCTGCACTAACATGATCAAGTGCACGTCTGCATATTATGCGTGTGATGAATCATGAAAATAAAAATGTATATTGCAAGCATGAGTTCATATGCATATGTAATTTGCTTATTCATGTACATTTGTATTGTGTGTGAATGAATGTGCATTTGTGAACATGTTTAGATAATTATGTAATCACATGTTCACTGTGGTTTTTGAATAAGATACACCAGTGGTCTGATGTGAACCATTGTAGGCCATGTGGGCCATGAGCAGATGTTGCTCTAAGTTTTATTCTATGCATTGTAAAAGTCCTTTTGAAACTATTGATTTATGAATTAATTACACTATTGAATTTTGTAACGGGCTAAAGTCTCATGTTGTGTTTTGCATGTTGATTTGCAAAACTAATCTTTTGAAAAGAATCTATCTTTTAATAAAAAGATAAAAGAGATGAAATAGTGTAATTAATGTTTTTTCTCGGATGTCCCTTCCACAGTATGAGAATCTTGAATGACGGTTTTGAGAAACCGTGAAGATACTAAAACTCTATGTGTGATTGTGTCCCTAAACCCAATATGGTGGTTCGCTTTTCAACCATAGTTTTAGGAGTTTCCACCACTTTGCCTGGGGATGGTGTGTAGACACAACTGTTGTTATTGGTATACCAAGAAAGTGACATCAGTGGATGTTAGTTTTCCTGGTGTCCCGACATTAGATATTGATTTTTAATATTCTGATGGATGATGTTGATTCCTGATATTGGTGGAGGGCCAAGTGTGAAACCCAGTAATAAAATACAAATTATGTGTTAAGCTACAACTAGGAACCTATCCTGAACTTCAAAAATTTATTGTTCCTATTTTGAGTATCCATGGGTCTTAATGAAAAGTGAAACTAAATTTATGTGCATTTAATAAGGATATGCATACAAAAGAAAACTCTGATAAGAATTTGATAAGTTACTCATGCATGTGCATTAATATCATGCATATTTACTGTTCTGCAATTAGTTCATGCATCTTTACCTATTCCCTTAAAATGTGAGAAATTATGGTTGCATGCTAATTGTTATTAAATGCATGAATGGTTATTTGAATTATGAGATTGTTGTAGTTATGTTCCTCTAAAAATATTGCATGAAATCGATTTATGCTTTTCTTGCTTATTTGAATTGTTAGAGAAATTTGTATGCAGGATCTTTGATTCTGACCTTATGTTTATGTTTTTTACAGCCTCTGAAGCCCAGTGATGAGACTGACTGTCATAGGGAGCCT
Organism: Nuphar pumila; assembly: GCF_984573655.1. Classification (NCBI taxonomy): domain Eukaryota; kingdom Viridiplantae; phylum Streptophyta; class Magnoliopsida; order Nymphaeales; family Nymphaeaceae; genus Nuphar; species Nuphar pumila. Next base: position 13,226,199 of record NC_143265.1, on the reverse strand, counting down.
ACGAGACTTGCATGACAGCTTTGACATTTTGCTTTGGAACAGTGTGGCTTTATTTTTATTTATATTTATTTGATTAATATTCTTAAACTTGTATTATTGATAAATAAAGTTATTTTAGTTTGGTTGATGGTTAATATAAGAACCCTTATGGTTTGGATTGTGTTATGTAAGGCTCTAGATCTCTGGGTTTGGTTTTCGTAATTATTTAAAAAAAAATCCACTTTTCAACAGAGATGAGTTGGGGTCGTTACAGGTTTGGTATCAGATCAAACCATAAAATCTTATATTTTAACCTTTTTTTTTGTAATTGAGCCTTGTCCAAATTTGTCAGAAAGTCATGACTCATGCACCAAAGCAGTCTCCATCGCTGGTAAGGGCTATCTGGTATTTTTCTGTTACTAATATGCATTTGTTTAAATTTCATATAATAGACTGTGAGAATGACTTAATTTAATTTCTTTTTTGTGAATTAGGATATTGATGTGATTGTGTGATTATGATTGTTGTCGGGATCAATCCCAAGAGGGCAGGTTTGATCAGGGTACAAACTTTCTTATAAATTTATGCTCATGTGATGTTTGATTCGGGTGCTACCTATTCCTTTATATCATCTTATTTTATAAGTTTGCTTGATCTTGTTTCGTCTAGCCTCAAGAAGGCTTTTGATGTGATGTCTTCGATGGGTACATCTTCTTCTTGCGAAAAATACTTTTTCTGTAGTTTGGGTGGTCATCGAGGGGCATGAGTTATTTGTCGACCTAATCATACTGGATATAACTTCCTATGATGTCATTCTGGGTATGGACTAGTTGTCCAGATACAATGCTACCCTTCAGTGTTGGGGAAAGAAGGTTTTGTTGGAGTGCCCCGATTTGTCTGCATTGGTGTTCCAGGAGACTAGACCGGTGAGCGAGGTGAAGATCGTCTCAGCGTTGAAGATCTCCAAGTACCACAAGCAAGGTTGTATGATGTTCTTGGCCAATGTGTCTGTGATGGATAGTCAGGTGATACCTTTGAAGCAATTGGATGTGGTTCATGAGTTTCCAGACGTCTTTCCCAAGGAATTGCTGAGTTTGCCACCTCACATGGAGATCAAGTTCTCGATCGAGCTAGTGCCTGGCACGACACCAGTTTCCTGAGCACCATATCGCATGGTACCTACAGAGCTGATTGAGCTGAAGAAGCAACTACAAAAACTTCTTGACAAGGGCTTTATCAAACTGAGTGTATCGCCATGGGGTGCACTTGTTCTCTTTTTCAAGAAGAAGGATGGGTCCATGTGACTTTGCATAGACTACCGCATGCTAAATTAGGTGACTGTGAAGAACAAGTACCCTTTGCCTAGGATTGATGATCTATTCGACCAGCTGAGGAAGGCAAAGTTGTTTTCTATGATAGATTTTCATTTAGAGTATCATCAGTTGCATATTAGAGCAGAGGATGTTCCAAAGACTGCATTCAGATCTAGATATGAAAACTATGAGTTTTTGTTTATGTCTTTTGGACTCACTGATGCCCCTGCAATATTCATAGACTTAATGGACAGGGTCTTCAGTTTGTGGCTGGATTTGTCTGTCATTGTGTTTATCGATGACATTCTGATCTATTTCGAGAGCGTGAAGGAGCACCAGGAGCATCTGCAGATTATGTTGTAGACACTAAAAGAACATCAACTTCATGGTAAGTTCTTGAAGTATAAGTTTTGGCTCGACAGGATGATGTTTCTCGACCACGTGATCTCTAAGAAGGGCGTTGAGGTCGATCCAGCTATAGTGGAGGCAGTGTTGTCTTGGGAGCAGCCAAAGACAATTTTAGAGATCAAGAGCTTTTTTGGATTGGCAGGCTACTACCATTGATTCATCTAGGATTTCTCTCGTATAGCTGCTCAGATGACTTGACTTCTACAGAAGGAGGTGAAGTTCATTTGGTCACCTCAGTGCGAGGAGAGCTTTCAGAAGCTGAAGATGAGGTTGACCACAACCCCAGTGTTGACTTTCCCTTCTTGGATGGGTGGATTCGTAGTGTACAGTGATACTTCGGGGACCAGACTGTGTTGTGTCTTGATGCAGCATGGAAAGGTCATCACGTACGCTTCTCGGCAACTGAAGGTGCACGAGAAGAATTACCCCAAGCATGACTTGGAGTTAGCGATGATTGTTTTCACGTTGAAGATTTGGCACCACTATCTATATGGAAAACAGTTTGAGGTCCTCTTTGATCACAAGAGCCTCAAGTACATATTCACACAACGTGATTTGAAATTGAAACAACGCAGATGGTTGGAGTTCCTGAAGGGCTATGAGTTCTCTATCGCCTACCACCTTGGTAAGGCGAATATAGTGGCAGGCGCTCTTAGTAGGAAGACTTCAGTCACGATTGGAAACAGTTGGGATTTGATCGATGAGTTTGTCAGATGTCAGTCATTTGCAGATGATTCTGAATGTATTCTTTATGTTGAGATGCAGACACAACCTGAGATTATTGACCGTATCGAGGAGCTTCAGTCAGTCGATACAGAGTTTGAGAGGTTGTACGTGAGTGCCCAAAAGCCTGATGCCCAATTTCGCCATGAGGAGGATGGGACCATCATGTTTGGAGACAGATGGTGGATTTCAAAGGCACAACGGGAGGAGTTGATGAGTGAGGCCCACAGGTCGAGGTATTTCCTTCACCTTGGTTCTATCAAGATGTTCAAGGATCTCCAACAGACTATGTCACAGGAACTTGGCAAACTGGGTGTGCATGCGGGTGTGGCACCCGGTGCAGTCAACTGGACCCTCTGTGTGTTGACTGCACCCAGGGTCATTTGTGTCCACTTTTTAGACTTAAAAAAAATCCCGATGAAATATTTGCAGAGGAGAGTTTTGCCCTAATCCTCTACTCTCGACATCGCCTCTTGAAGCCTCTGTCGATCGACCTTTGCCGGACCCCGACGCCGCCACTAGACCCTGACGCTGCCGTCGGGCTCCGATGCCGTCGTCGACCGCTCTTCCGAACCTCTCCTCCTCAGGTATGCTCTCTCCTCTCTGACTCCCTCTGCTCTCCTCCTCTCCTCTCTGACTCTCTTTGCTCTCCTCCTCTCCTCTTTAACCCCTCCCCTGCACAAAGAAGGCACAGAGAGGGGGCTCGACCCCTCTCTTGTCAACAGGTAGTGCAGGGAGGAGGCTCGGCTCCTACCCTGCACAAAGAGGGCGCAGGGAGGGGGCTCGACCCCTCCCCTGTCAATAGAGAGTGCAGGTAGGGGGCTTGGCCCCTCCCTTGCACAAAGAGGGAGGGCAGAGAGAGGGCTCAACCCCTCCTCTGCACACAGAGAGTGCAGGGAGGGGCTTAACCCCTCCTCTACCAACAGGGAGCGCAGAAGGGGGCTTGAGCCCTTCCCTGCACAAAGAGGGCACAGGGAGGGGGGCTCGGCCCCTCCCCTGCCAATAGAGAGTGCAGAGCTTGCGCTCGATGATAGGAAATTGGTGTCGGCGGGAGATTCTCCGTCGATGGCGTTTGGTTTCTTCGATGACGAGATCAGCGTGGAGTTGCATCGGCAAAAGGCAGAAGTCGAGCGATTGCTGAAAATACAGGTATTTGCTTTGTTTGCATTCTTATCCATCATTTTTGCATTTGTTATGATGACGTTTAGGATTGGATTGCTTCAGACTCATGTTGGGTTGGTGAAATTCTTAGACATTGAAAATGAAACTCGATCAGGAAGGGTTCCTTTTTGCATCTTTTTGGTTTCTTGGTCGATCAATTGTGTGTGTTCGGTTTTCAGAATTTCTTTGGGTTCAAATTCAAAGGAAAACGCTTCCAATTTGGGAGGAAATTTTTGGTTATTTCCTTTAAAACATTTGATTATATGCTGAAAAGAATTCTTTATTGTTCTTTTACTATTGTTGCAACACTGCTGAGCATGAATATTCATGAGAAAATTATGCAAACAATGAGGTAGTGACCATTTTTTGCTTCTTCACTTTCGACGTGGCTGAAGGTTTAGTCTGATTAGTTTCAAGGCATTTGATAATAATGCCTCTTTGGTGTAATCTTTTGTTGGGTTGTGTGTTGTTTAGTGTTGGTGCTCGTGGTGCCATTTTCATTGCTGATGATATCACCCAACAATTAAAGAGTCCAAGCAAAGCAAGCAAGCAATTGTTGCTTGTTGGTTCTGTATTTGTGTTAGTTTAAGAGTGATTCAGGTTGAGTTTCTTGATTATTTAAATTTCTTGTCAATAACAAATCTCAAACTCACTTCAATGATCGTTTCTACTGTTGGGCAACAATGATCAACGTGAACAAAAGGTTGGAAGCAAGTGTGCATTTTCACTCTTTTCACTCTTTTCTACCACTCTTTTCTACCACTTTGGAAAAAAATGTATGCTTGGTTGGGCCTTTCATTGCTTAATGAAAAATAATAAAGAAAACAAAAACTGAATTTAATGTTGATAAGGAATTTTGATGAATCACTTTTTCTTTTCATTGTCTAACAATACTAACTGATGCTTATGGTGAATTTTGCATGCATGATGAATGATATTATGACAATGTTAACTGTTAAAACTTCAAAATTATATATATATATATATATATAATATAATGTATATATAGTTTTTTACATTTTTGCCCCGCCGCACCCAAGATTTTTTAAAGTGCCGCATCCCTGCACCCGCACCCGCACCCATGTGACATAGCCAACAGACTTATTGGTGAAACGAGATATCACAGAGTTCGTGTCTCACCTGCTAGCAGGTGAAGATCGGGCGTCAGAGGCCTAGTGGACTTCTTCAGCCACTAGACATTCCAGTGTGAAAGTGAGACGACATCTCGATGGACTTTATCGTAGGGTTGCCAAGGACTCATAGTTAGCATGATGCCATTTGGGTGGTAGTGGACAGATTAACGAAGAGTGGCCATTTTCTGTCGATCAGGATCAGTCAGAGCTTGGAGAGTCTAGCAAACCTTTATGTAGATGAAATAGTATGACTTCATGAGGTGCCACCTTCGACCATGTTAGATCGAGACCCTTGTTTCATGTCTCAATTTTGGTGCCAGCTACAAAAGGCCTTTTATACCACATTAAAGTTTAGCATGATATTTCACCCACAGACTGACGGGCAGACAAAGCGCATGATACAGTTGCTAGAGGATATGCTTAGAGTGTGCGCGTTGGATTGGGCAGGAAAGTAGGATAGGCATGTGAAGCTTGCAGAGTTTTCGTACAACAACAATTATCATGCCAGTATTGGTATGGCCTTGTACGAAGCTCTTTATGGCAGACCATACAGATCTCCAATGTCCTGGGATGAGGTTGGAGTAAGAGCAGTGGAGTCTCAAGAGGTCATTCAACACTACTTGGACCCAGTGCGATTGATCTGACAGAGGTTGGTCGCATCACAAAGCAAGCAGAAGGGCTATGTCGATCAACGGTGTAGGGAGATCAGCTTTGCCATGGGTGATCACATGTTTGTTTGAATCTTGTCTATGAAAAGTATGTTCTGGTTCAAAAAGAAGGAAAAGTTGAGTCCTCGATATGTTGGACCCTCTGAGATCCTTGAGTGTATTGGGGAGACTGCATACTGTGTGACACTTCCTTCACAATTTTCTTAGATTCACGTCTTTTATGTCTTGATGTTGAGGAAGTATGTGTCTGACCCCTCATATGTGATCCACTACGAGGCGGTTGAGGTGCAACCTGACTTGACGACAGAAAAGAGGCCAGTGGAGATTATGGATCGCTAAAAGAGGGCACTACGTAGTAGAAGAATCTTGTTCATGAAGATGCATTGAAAGCATCACAGACTGAAGGAGTGCACCTTGGATCCCGAGGTCGATATGCATGAACACTACCCACACCTATTCGGTACATTCTAATTTTATGGACGAAATTCTTTTAAGGGGGTAGGGATGTAATATCCAGTGTTTTTATACTATATTAAGTTATGAGATTTTAGAAAAATTGGCTAAGTGTTATAGAAAAATTGATAAATACTCAATTTTAGGTGGCATCAATTGAATCTGGGCTTGGCCCATGTCTCATCAACAAGACCTAAACAAGCCAATTGAAATGCGATAAAAACTTTTACTTTTTGACCTTTAAAATCAAGTGAAATTTGGGTTAAATTCATGCAAAATTCGGAAACAAATTTAAAGTTATACATCATTAGATGCACATCGAAATACTAAATTCAACAATATTTTATTTTTCTGAATTTGGGCTACGATTGGCCCAAAAATCACATTTTTTCAAAAAAGGCCTGTCTCGATGGGACCAGGATTGGGTTGGATCGGACTGGCTACAATCCGTATGATCCAAGTTAATATGGATTTGGACTCAGTCCAAGATCCATATTAATTAGCATTTGATCCAGTTCAAGATCCATATGAATATTGGATATGGATTTGGATCTAGATCTAAAATTTAGGTCCAACAAAATTAAAGCTTTAAATTTAAAATACTGGTTTAAATTAAGAAAATTTTAAGTTAAAGAAGCTCCTAGAGGGATAAGGCACCCTTTGGATTTTTTTGGATATTTATTAATTAATAAATAATTAATAATCAATTAAATTAATAATAAAAATAATTAATTCTGAATTTTAATTAGATATGGTAGTTACCAAATAGTGGGGTCTCTAGAAGAGCCTAATTTGGTTGAGTGATCAAAGTAAAGAAAAAAGAAAGTAAGTAAAGAAAAAAGGAAATAAGTAGAAGTTGAAAAAAAAAGTCAACAAGAAATCTAGAAAGATAAGGAAAGGAGGTTGGAGATAGAGTCCCATAGGGAAATTTTGATCTCCAGCCCATATGAGAAAACCCTAGAGGGGAGTCACCCTCTAGAGGCTCTCTTCTAATATAAAACCTAAAAAAGAAGAAGAAAGAAAGAAACAAAGAGGAGAGAGAGAGAAGGGAAACCCGTGGGAAAGAAAGAAAGAGAAGAAAAGAGAAGAAGAAGAAGAAAAGAATATGGAGAAGAAAGCTTTTTTCCTCAACGGTCATCCTCTATTTTCTGCTCTCTTTTTTAAACTTCAAAAAAAGGTATGAGCTTCTCTCTTGATTTGAACGGGGAGAAATAACAAAAGAAAAAGGTATGAGCTTCAAAAAAAGGTATGAGCTTCTCTCTTCAAAAAAAGGTATGAGCTTCTCATTTTTAGCATGTTACATGACAGATTTTTGGCCTGTTACATGACTAAGATCTCGACCTGTTATATGGCTGGTTCTTGGCTTGTACATGACTAGTTTTCGGCCTGTGACATGATAAGTGTTTGGACTGGTCATATAACATATTTACATAACTGTTTGGTGCATGATATAAGATTGTTCTTGTTGCACATAGTGTCACCAAAACCCAAATTTTATAAATTCTGGTTTTAGGATTGATTTTCAAATTTATTCCAAAACAGTTTTTTTTCTGTGGACTGTGAATAGACCAACGGACTACAATCGGCTGAGCAGTTTTTCCATTACACATGCCTGGTCGACTGATGTCAGTTGGGCAGGGTTAAAAAAAAATATGGGACACTGATATGCGCAGCTGACTGTAGTCAACTGAGCATACTTCAAATACTTTTGTGCCCAGCTGACTGCAGTCGACAGAGCATATTTTATAGTCTGTCATGTCTAGCCGACTGCAGTCAACTAAGCACTTTCTAAGCCTGTCAAGCCCACCTCAAGTTGTTAAACCCCAACTGACTGCAGTCAGCTATGGTAGACCCCAATATATATATATATATATATATATATATATATATATATATATATATATATATATATATATATATATATATATATATATATATATATTATCATGACAAAATAATAATAATAATGAGCTCATGGGGTTGATTTCAACAATCAGCCATACCCATTAAGCAGTAATGAGTTGAGCACATAGGCTGCCCGATTCCCTGCACAATCGACCTAGCAATCTGGACATGAAGAAATATTGATTGATAAGATTCATGCATTTATGCTTAGTGTTCAGATTTATGCATATGCTTAATGTTTAGATTTATGTGTTTCCCCACATGACCAGATTATGTATTTTCACTTATGACTGGACTGTTATGCAAGATTTCATGTAACTGTTATGCATGCTTGTATGCGATTGTTCATGAGTCATAAAATTTCACTAAATTCATGTCTTAGTGTTGTAAAGGGGCACCACGTACGTGCAAAAAACAACATGAGACTGCATATGGTCAATGGTTGGGGTTGTGATCATTTTGTCTAAGCCCAGTCGATTCCCAAAAGGGTCCCAGTGTTGTCCCTTGTGCAGGCAGCATAGCTTCCAGCTCGATGGGTATATGTTGTATCCCAAGCTTACCTGAATTGGCAAAAATAATTGTTGTTTACATATGCTCATGAAATTTAATATTTTGTTTACATAAATATGCATATAGTGAACACGTGAATTCTGAAATTATATTGTTACATGATCATGTGCTCGTTTGCATATTATGCATGAGTTGAATCATGAAAATAAAAATGTATATTGCAAGCATGAGTTCATATGCATATGTAATTTGCTTATTCATGTAAATTTGTAATGTGTGTAAATGAATGTGCATTTGTAGACATGTTTGGATAATTGTGTGATAACATGTTCACTGTGGTTTTTGCATAAGATGCACCAATGGTCTGATGTGAACCATTGCAGGTCATGTGGGCCACGAGCATGTGTTGCGCTAAATTTTATTTCATGCATTGCAAAAATCCATTTGAAACTATTGATTTCTGAATTAATTGCGCTGTTGAATTTTGTAACGGGCTAATGTCTCGTGTTGTGTTTTGCATGTTGATTTGCAAAACTAATCTTTTGAAAAGAACCTGTCTTTTGATAAAAAGATAAAAGAGTTAAAACAGTGTAATTAATGTTTCTTTCTGGATGTTCCTTCCACAATATGAGAATCCTAGATAGCGGTTTTGGAGAACCGTGAGGATTCTAAAACTCTGTGTGCGATTGTGTCCCTGAACTCGATATGGTGGTTCACCTCCTGGCCAAGATTTTAGGGAGTTTCTACTTTGTCTGAGGGTGGTGTGTAGATACAGCTGTTGTTATTGATATACCAAGAAAGTGGCATAAGTGGATATTAATTTTCCTGGTGTCCCGACATTAGATGTTAATTTCTAATATTCTGATGGATGGTGTTGATTTCTGATATCAGTCAAAGGCCAAGTGTGGAACCCAGTAATAAAATACAAATTTTGTGTTAAGCTATAACTGGGAACCTATCTTGAACTTTGAGAATTTGTTGTGCTCATTTTGAGTATTTGTGGGTCTTAATGAAAAGTGGAACTAAATTTGTGTGCATTTAATAAGGACATGCATACAAAAAGAAACTCTGATAAGAATTTAATAAGTTACTCATGCATGTGCATTGATATCATGCATATTTACTATTCTGCAATTAGTTTATAAATCCTTACCTGTTCTCTTAAAATGTGAGATATTGTGGTTGTATGCTAATTGGCATTAAATTCATGATTGGTTATTTGGATTATGAGATTGTTGTAGTTATGTTCCTCTAAAAATATTGCATGAATTTTATTTATACTTTTCTTGTCTATTTGAATTATTAGAAAAATTTGTACGCAGGATCTTTGATTCTGACCCTGTGCTCTTTATATTAATTTTCTAATTGATTTGGAATGGACCCTTGCATTACAAAATATGTTGATAGCTCATTACCTCTTTTCTGTCAACTTCTTTTTTACGTGCATCCGTGCACATGGTCCAAAAAGCAGATCCTATTTTCTGTTTTATTAGATTGGACATGTTTAGGTACACCATAAAATCACTTATTTTTTGGTAAATTCAACAAATTGCTGATGTTCATGAATATGGTTTTAGTATTCACAATTCACAACCACAATTGAACCTCCTCCTTACAGAAGTCCAAGTCACGGGAGGATGATCCAACAAGAACCTCTACCTAGACTTGAACTATCCATGATATGTAGTGATGGGGGGGAAGAGGCTTTCTTTAGATGGCGATTTGAATTTCTCCCAAGCATGAGCCCACCAGGATCCATCGACTGACAAATTAGCGAGCATTTGCTTACTGAAATCACCACCATCACCATCTATGTTTTCATTATTTGCATTGATTTGATGTGCAATTGTTGCGGACAGTATGAAATTTAAGCAATGGACTGCCATGCACCTGGTGACAGCAAAATTTTTAATTACTGAATACTTGCCTTCATAATCTAAGGTTCTACCCTCTTGTTGGTTTTCTGTGCAGGAGCAGGATCAAATGATCTCCAAGTTACATAAATATCAATTGTACATTGTCCACCATTGATCTCCCAAGCAACTAAACTGCACCGTTTGTAATCTTATGCAGTCTATCCCCCAACAAGGGGATTGTGTGATTTGGCGACAAAGGCCGCCTGCTTGTGTGCTTGACTGAATTCCGATGTAATAGGAGGGGGGCTTAATTTCCCCCTGTTCTGCTTATGAAAAAAATAAATTGCACCTAGCCTTTTTTTATGAGAAGTAAGCTGGGGTTAGGCCCTTTTTAAAACCTGTAAATTTTGGATATTATTAATAAATAAATAATTCATCTTTATCTTCGAGTTAGAAATATGATTCCATCGTTTAAATCTCATTTATTAGTGTTTAAATGCTCAATTACTCATTTTTGGCTAATAAGGGTAAAATTGGTATTTTTAAAATTATTTCAGATATTTAACAATCAATTATATTACTTCTGATCAAAAACATGTTTTTAAGAGTTTTGTAAAATATTGGTGTGATATCATTGAATGAATTTAGCAAGTTAAAAAACTTAATTTTTAACCAAGAGGCATTTTGGTCATTTTAATCAAAAGTACTATTTAAAGTATTTAATCTATGTTTTGCAGTAACCAAATTTGGTGAGATGTTAGTGTATGCAGCATTTTCTGCTCAGCAGTTAATATTTATTGGTGGTTCACCCTATCTTTTTGGATTTTTTGGAATTTTATATTTTTAGAGCTTTTGGCATTTTCGACCGTGCACCAAGTATTCGGTGCATCGTTGCTTGAGCGGTCTTTGAAGATTTTGAAACCCCTCAGTCTTTTGGGTTTCAATTTGTTGTTCTTCAAATTATTAAAGTAAGTTTCCTTAACTGAACTTGTAGAGAGCATGTTTAGGCACTAATTGCGTAAGCATGATGTTGTTGTGCTAAATACTTCATTAAATTGCAAGTAGAAGTTATGCACATACACCTCACGCAGTTGTTGATATCTAGGAGTGATATAGTTGTCTATATGTTTAATTGATTTGAGTGCAAGATATATTAAAAATATGATACTTGCGTTAAGTATCAAAACAACTATAAGCCAATATGCAGTGAATGTAATGCAATGCAAAAAGCAAATCGGGTAAATGCATGTGGTAAGTACATGGTTCAAATGTATCACTCAATAAATTTATTTTTATTGTATGCAACACTTTTCTGCTCATACACACCACTTAGTTGTGAATATCTAGGACTATTGTGATTGTAGTTTGGAGATCATGCTGAGCATGATTTGAATGTATGAGAACAAAAATATTTTTCTTATCCTAGTTTGGAGATCATACTCGTCATGATTTTAGATATCAGAATATAGAGTATGTTTGTTGCAGGTACATATTTGAGCATACGTTTGTGTGAATGAATGTTTCATAAATTATACTAGTGTGAAATAATAATTATGTAATCATGCACGAAAGTATGAGCGATAGAATCATGTTCATGATAGGATTATGTAAATATCGTTATGCATGGACTGATACATCCCGTACTCTCATAAATAAGCAATTATTTGTATGAATGCTATTAATATATATATATATATATATATACTATGTGTGAGACATATTATGCATAAAATGCTTGCTTTGCATATTGATTAATATGGTGAAACAATGCATATATGACTTGAATCCTGTGTGTATAACTCGAACTACGTAGGAGTTACGTATATTAAGGTTTAGTTGCTTCATATTATGAAATGTGCATGTTCATGTATGCATGCATAGAATTCATGTTTTGTTTTTGCATGCTTCGAGGTTCAATTTACGAAATGCAATATTCTTTGTGGTGATGATATGATGCGTAAGATAATATTCTTCAGTATAATATGATTTAAATGTCACGTGATGTAAAATTATAAATGCATGTGATAAATGTTTAAGTTCAATAGTGAACTATGGTTCATAGAACCTTATTGGTTAAATGTGTGATTTTATAATTTAAGTGTCATATAAAGTAATGTATGATGTGATGCATATTAATTGTATATATGTTTGTGCCCATGTTGGTAGCTATTGACCCTAGGAGTTTTCTCTCCCTCTGTTTTTTCCTCCCCCCGTTTAATTTAAACTGCCCTTCCTCTGACGACGCGCAGCGGCCCCCCGAGCCGTGACACTGGCATCGGCCCTCCGAGCCTCCTCCTCCTTCCGCTACTTCTCCTCCACGCCGTCCTCCTCCTCCCGGTGGTGCCCCTCGCCGGTCTCCACCGCCCGTCCTGCCTCTCCCTCGCCTGAGGCCCTCCGAGCGTGAATGGCGTCGGCCCCCAGACCGTCCTCCTCCTTTCGCTACCTCTCCCTTGTGCCATCCTCCTCCTCCCAGAGGTGCCCCTCGCCAGTCTCCACTGCCCGTCCATCCTCTCCCTCGCTGGATCCCATCTCCACTATGACCCCGAAAAGCTCATAGTCGGTTGATCGACGTCGCTCCTTTACCCCCTCCCGCGCGTCCACTCCTTCGCCGACAGTTTATTCCGTGAAGTGGGCGTCGGAGGTCCTCTGGTCGTCGACACGGAGCTTGTCGGTCTCCTTCCAGGGGGAGTCATTCTCCCTCGCCCGATCGGCCGCCTGCAGCTGCCCGCGTCCCTTCTCCCACCGTGATTGGCTCACTGCGGAAGAGCGTCCCGACGCCGGAACGTGCCGGTTCTGTGCAAAAAAAATTGCTCCCTGCCAAAGAACGCGCCGGCAAAGAGCTTTAAAAATTTAACGATGGATTAGCGACGAATATTATCCATCGCTAATTTAAAATAGCGAAGGACTCACGATGGATCATGTTCGTCGCAAATTAGCGACGAAAGTAGCGACAGATAAGTTCTGTCACTACTTAGCGTCGAAAAAAATATGATGAAAGTTATCCATCGCTAATTCGACGCTAATACATCGCTAAACTGTTTAGCGACGGATTAGCATCAGATTAGCGACGGATTTAGGTCGTCGTTAATCCACATGCTTCTTGTAGTGCCTTGTGAATATTTATATGATTAAATGAAATGTTATAATGAATTATGATGATCTTCTTAGTTGATTGAGATAGCGAGTTATGAATATATGGATTTGGCTTTTCTGTTGTAGTATGCGTATATGTTGAACTCATATATGAGAATCAGATCCTTATTGATTTTAGATCTTGAAATGAGATTATGATTGTGATGCTTATGTTAGCGTATAGGTGAATGATACATCACGCTTACACGTGACTAGTTTTAATTTATTAGGTGAATGATACATCATGCCTACATAATTTCATTGTAAATAATTACATTATGATTGTCTGAGTAAATATATCACACATATGTATCATGATTGATGTATATCATGAATATCTAACTAAATTACTTAGAAGGTATGTATGTGTGTTTCACGTTGGAATGATCAAATGTGATTTGACTTATTGTTTATACAAATTATGAATGCATATGAAAATGATGCAATGATCTGAATGTCTTAAATGTATATATATATATATATATATATATATATATATATATATATATATATATATATATATATATATATATATATATATATATATATATATATATATATATATGACTTGTATAACTTGAATGCATATAGATTATGCTTTATTATGTGAGTTAAAGTTGAATAGAATATTAAGTGATAAAATATTTTTAAATGCTTTATGTCTGAATGCTTGAAATGAATGACTCATGGAACGTTGTTTCCTTGTCTATCACTTGACGATTGATGAATAATATATCATGTCTTTACCTTTAAATGCTTGATATGTTTTCTTTTAAGTTTGAGTTTGAATTATTTTACCAGACTTTAGCGAGTCTAACTCCGTTTTATGGGAGACAGGTAATGCAGGTAAAGTATGATGAGTAGTTTGAACGAAGGACTGGTCAAGTTGCATCTTCGAGAGTTTACTCTTACCTTGCAATCTTGGTAGACATGATCTTTTTGTTTTAAGTACTTGATTATGTAAAGACTGAACTATTGTTTTTATACTCTAATTTGAATGAAATCAAAACTCTTTGTATTTCAGTCTCATATTGTACATGGTTTGAAATATGTATATTTTGTACATTTTGATTTGATTATTATCCTTAGTGTAACCCCGCCCAAAGTCTTAACCATTTTTTTAAAATTGTTTTCGCATTATAAGATCTGATTTAATTATACTTATAAAAAAATATGATCTCAAAATTTTAATATTTAAACAATAATTAAAGTTAAAATTTTGAGGGTGTTCCATCAATTGAGAAAGGTATGTACAGGCAAAAATGATATACAGGCACTTTACAAAAAATGGGTTGAGATCCTGAATGGTGGGGTTATGTGGAGTGGAGCGAAGAAACGATGCACAAATGACCAACACCAACCACTGCATCCACAAGGCTGCATCTCTGATGGTTCCCAGGACTATACTCAATTCAACTGAACCCACCATAGGTCTAACTGTCCTGGGGTTGGATGCAAATGGTTCAGATCCGAAACAGCTAAATACATTAGGGATTCTGAACAGCCAAAATTTGCAAAACCTCCGTCATGGATCCGACCCGTTTGCATCCCATTGTTTCCAGATAGACCTGTCCCCCAATCTTGCATCTTGCAACTCCTTGGCATCTTTCCGTATACCTGTATATGCTAGCATAGCAGAACTTTGACAAATGACAAATTTTCCATTCAAAAGCAGAATAAAGTGTACACGATTGAAAATCCTTGCTTTAAGCTCATCTTCAGAATTGAAATACGCATGCAAGGTTTGCGTAACCAAATAGGCAAATACATCACTAAAATAGTCAGCACATTGTTGCATTGGTCAATACAAAATTCATCGAACTGTTCCTATATTCAATTATTATAATTTTATTAAGTTTTCTCATATCGGGTTTATAACTTGCTGCATTAGTTCTGTAAAAAGAATGCTGCATTAAAAAATGAAATATGGAAGAACAAGTATTTGCCAAGATGCTAGAATGCAACATCTCACTATTCACTCATCTTAATGAAACTCATCTTCAACTTGTGTTTACTCTTTGTACAGGTGAACACTTTGAATCAGTGACCTAAGATACTTGTGGACTCGTGCATATCCTTTAGGTAGCCTTGGTAAGGAGCACGTGGAGAAACGGACATGCATTCTGGAAAGTTATCTTTGAACTTTGGTATTCCATGCAGGGAAAGAGCCAAGCTAGAATTTACATGGAATGAACTGACTCTCTGTAGACCAAGTTGGAGAATGAAAATTCAGGATCAAAACTGAAGAGATGAAGCCTCCTAGAAAGTTTTTTCACCATTCTAACCATAGTAACTGGAAGTTTCTTGTTACATGAGAGAGCTCACTTCACTGGAAGCGCGCGCTTCAGAAACAGGAAACACCTCACTTCCTTGAAACATGCAGGAAGCTATGAAAAAACTATTTCCAGAATATGGGAAACTCTATACCCTTTAGTGGGAAGCCCGCCCCCCTCGTTTTCCAAAACAATTCTCTCGCTTCTTTAGCATTTCGCTTTCACTTGCCACTTTTCACTCGCTTTACACTCACTCTATGCTTTTTACATTAAAAAATAATATTTTTCTATAATAAGCTTGTGATGCTGTTATATCGTTTTGTACTTGTTTCCATGTCGCTTTTTATTCGCTTATGCTCTCGTTTCATATTGCTTCCTATGTGTTTTCTTTTCATTTCTTATGCACTTTCATAATCCCTTCACAACTGTATCCTGCTTCCCGCTTCATATTACTTTTTAACACTCTGACCTCCCCATTTCTCCTCCCCATTTCTGCTTCACGTATCACTCATATCCATTTCGTTTCTTGGCAACTATGATTCTAGCCATGAGGTGACTGGTTTAGAATATTTATCATATTCATGAGCCACATTCACTGTTATGGTAAAACGTGCATGGTGATACATTCTATAAGTACCAGGTTATGTAAGTTGGGGTCCACTCTTAAAGTAATCAACTAACCAAGTTGCTGACTAAGGTGGTCCAGGTGGATATTTTAGACCCAGTAGGACCAAATCTCTTCCAATTATTACTCTCATTAGGCAAGATCAACAGTAAAAAACAGTTATTAACAACTTGTAGCTCCAAAATACTTTACTACACGTTTAAGCTAGATTCATGTGATAGACACTGCAGCATCTCACTTTTGTGACAAATATCAAGGTACTTCTACGCATAAATTGCAGATGAGACCTAATACAGCAAATTATATGACAAAAAAAAGCAGTTCCAGCTGCTTATACACCCGGAAATGCTAACCTGCAGCAGATGTCCGATGAACGTTAGAAAGCAGTCTCTCACTGAGTTCTTCAAAAAACAAGACTTCAAAAATTTGTGTTCAACCATGTAGCTTAACCAAAGACAACAATAAGAAACCTATTTCCTGGCCTTTTGATTCTTCCTGCTGGTTGAAGCAAAGTTCCCTGAAATACTTGAAATATTTTGCACTGGGTCCTTACGGCTTTCCTCATGATCACTATCACTATAAGTCTCAGTTTTATCACTAGATTCGTCCTTGTTTTCTGGTTCACCATTTTTACCTTCAAACCTTGATAATCTATCCCTGAGTTCCCGCAGCTTTGCCTTTTTTGAGTTTAGAACTTCAACAAACTACAAAAGGAGGGGAAAAGAGGAACCTTTAGTGTTCAATAAAACTGGAACCATCAATCTGCAATAAAGAAATAAAAATCAAATGTTTGTCCAAGAGCATAACCAAAAGAAATAACATAAACAAACCCAAGTACCTAACTAAATGAAGAGGACTTCAATAAACTAATAGGCTGGTCTTCAAAACTAGGTTTGGCCAAGAAGACATGCAGTTTCAGCTTAGACAAATTGTTGGAACACCTTTTTCAGCAACGATTTAAAATGTTAAATTACATAAACGATATCTTGTTTCCAACATCTTCAGGTTCTTTTGGTGTCACAGGGTTTTGCTCAATAATGGTTTGCGATGAGGAAACATTATGAAGATTCAAGTTCACGAGGAAAAATGACATCAAAACGAGGATGTTGCTGGTAACAACTGTAAAGACACCAAAAAGTGCATTTATGAGGGGAATGTTGTCAGTCCAGTATTCTGTGAGCACTATGACCTTTGCTATGTTTTAATATTTATACATACAGGGATGACATTCTACTGTACAGTTTTAAGAGATATTTAGTGGGATTGCCTTTTCATGCACCAATGATATGTTAACTCAATCACAATAAGGGAATTCAGTGAAATGATAGATACATGTGAATCAAGATTTTCACCTCATACAAAATTCATTTGGAATAACTGATAGCAGAGCAATTCGTTTCACTAGTAAAATTGACTCCACGTTTGTCTCTGAATGGATCGTTAAGTACCTAAACTTTAGATTGGAAGTGCTACATATTGAGAGATAACAATATTGGATCTGGGTCTTGGATCGGATCCAATACAGCCTGACATTACCAAGGAATCACGTCATATTGAGTTTCCTTATTGTGTTTTGTTTCTTTTCTTTTCTTTTTCTTTCCAATATTACCCTTTGCATCAAATGTCTTGTATTGTATTCATTATGGGCAAGTTTGTCAAGTGCCCTTGTATCTTGTTTCCTATATATATAATTAGATGAATACTCACGATCTCCCTATTGGGAATCATAGGAACTGAAGGAACACAGCCCCAGCCATATCGCCTCTCATCTTTCTTCTTTGAGACTGGTTTGGATTCACATAGGTACCAGTTTTCACATGGTATCAAAGCAGGAGCGTGTCTAATCACATCTAGCTAGGTAGTCCTAAGAGATCTTGGGTTTACATCTACCTATTTGCCTCTTTTCTGGATTCTCCAACTTCTGTCCATTGATTTTCTCCTTCTTCCTCTTTTTCTTTTAAAATCACTCCTAACCCCTTCTCTGTCGTGATCCCAATCTTTGCTGCTGTGGTCTGGTTCCTCTAAAGAAAAAAAAAATCTCAGCATATCGTGTTTTTGCTGGCACCAGTTTCGTTTCTCTAAAAGAAAAATCACAGCATAATGATTTTGTTGTTTTTCTTCCTCTATTCACACTTGACGTCAATCCCAAAAATCTTCTTTTTCTTCTTTCTTGATCTTGACGTCAAGTATCCTTTTATTTCCACTCTGTTAAACTCTAAAATCTGAAAAATCTATATTCAGCCTTCTTTATCTGAATACTCATTTTTTGCAGAATTTTTTTGTTATTCTCTCTCTACATCACGTCACCTATTTTGATGTCATATCAAAATATTTTTTCTTAGGTCAGAAACTACATGTTTTGGATCAATTCTATTTTTGTGCTTAATTGTTGTGGTATACCGACCAAAAAATAAAAATAAAAAGGTCAGAAGAAATTTAAGCTTGTTTTCTTGATGCTGACATGATAGGCTGAATATTCCTGTTTAATTCATTATTTCTATTGTTCTTGTTGCCTTTCTTATTCATGTATCTGTTAAGATTATACTGGATCACATAAGATCCAGATCCACATAATAGAACACATGTATTCAGCAAAAAGGGTAATGTTGTAATATGTCACACATACACATATATACATAATACAAAAAGATGTCACCCTAGAGTGCGGGTCAACTTTTCTGTTTCAAGTTTTCTCTCTTCTTCCTCTTTGTCTATTTTCTATGCAGGACACAATTTCCAATGAACATCTTTACATGGTATCAGAGCCCAAAAGAGGTAAGTCGTTGTGATCGTTGGCTGCAAAAAACCCTTTCAAAAAAAAATCTTTCATTCTTCTCCTTTGAAGACCTGAAATCCGTAATTCAGATCAGACTCCCTCTTCCCATTCTTCTTCATTATGAGATCTGAATATCTGTTATACTTTCCTTTATTATCACGTCAGATCTGAATCAAATTAGATCTGACATCATATCTGTGTCGGGTCAGATCTGATTTCCCTCTTTTCTTCTTAGTTATTTCCTCAGATCTAAACCAAATCAGATCGGTCCATATCTCTTTTCTTTTCTCTCAAATAGATCTGATCAGCAATCTTTCATATCATATATTTTCTTGATCATGTTAGGGCATATCTGTCGTGATCTAAGCCATTTTTTAATCTGACCAGATATGAACAAAAAAAAAAATCAGATCACCGTCTTCTGAATCTGACTAGATCTGAACAAAAAAAAATTCAGATCATGTCTGACAAGATCTGGCGTGAACCTCTCTCTTCTTTATAATATTGTTTTATATATGTATATATATATATGCATATTTCTGAATACTTTAATTGAATCTGGGTATCTCTGATCTCTAAACTTTAATTCTTTGTTGTTTCAAAAAAAAAAACAAGACAGCTTAATCTTGATCAAG
This sequence comes from Nuphar pumila, assembly GCF_984573655.1. Taxonomy (NCBI): domain Eukaryota; kingdom Viridiplantae; phylum Streptophyta; class Magnoliopsida; order Nymphaeales; family Nymphaeaceae; genus Nuphar; species Nuphar pumila. The sequence continues at coordinate 13,206,649 of NC_143265.1, read as the reverse complement.
AACCCAGTGCGTCTGTCTTCTACATTCTTTTTGAAACTTCTCTTATTCGTCTTTCATTCTTCTTCCATTTCTACATTATTTTCTAAATTTCCTGCTCTAATCTAATGGCCATCATTAATGCATCTTTTCTCAGTCATCTGGTTACTGAGAAACTCGATTCTTCCAATTTCATTACCTAAAAAAAAGAAATTATTTTGTTTCTTTGCGGCCATGATTTAATGGAGCATCTCGATAAGTCGATTCATGTGCCTTTGGAATTTGTTTCCCAACCAGTTAGAGTGCAAGATGGAAGCTCAGAGAAAATCTCAACCACTATGGTTCGGAATCCAAAGTTCGTTGCATGGCAGAAACAGGATAAGTCTGTTGTAGCTTTTATTACAGCTAAGGAGTTCCCGCGAAGGAGTTGTAGAACATTCTTTACAAGTGGTGCAAGGAGATCTCCACCCCAAAAGTTTTTCAATTAAAAGCAGAGTTTGCAGATCTAAAAAAATGTATGATTCCAATCTTGTTGAGTATCTCAACAAGGTTAAGATTCTCGTAGATCAGCTTGCTGCCACAAGATCATCATTGTTTGATGAGGATATATGCACCAAAACAGTCAAAGGACTTGTACCAAAATATAACATGTCACCGTTTATAAAAGCATTATGCCCCGTCCACCGTTCAATAAGCTAAGAATTATGTTGTTGGAGCCTTAGTTGTCAAAGGCGGCCTAGGCGGCACCCCACCACCTAGGTGACCAGTTCTGGGCCATGGGGCCTATATTGCAGCCTAGGTCACCTAGGCTATCACCGCCTCGGCTTTTTTTCTTTTGATTTTTTTTTTGAAGACATCATTTGTTTTCTTCTTCTTCGAGGAGAAAAAGAAGAGAAGACAAAATACATGTTTCTTATTATGTTTTTTATATTTTTTTATTTTTTATTTCGGGCCCCGGCCTTAGGCCTTTTTAGGGGCTCACTGCCTAGGCTCCACCTAGCGCCTATGATAACTAAGGTTGGAAGCATGAAGCCATGTTCAATATATTATCCGCATCTCCGATGGATGAGGTGACTCATAAAATTATGATTGCAGCCCAGAATTTTAACTTTTCTTGAGGAAGAGGACCTGGTTGTGGACGTGGAATGGGTATCTTGCCTATACCTTCTTTCCCTTCCAATCAAGCAAATATAATATGCCAGATGTGCGGCAAGAAAGGTCACACTTGTTCTAATTGCTATTGGCGGTATGTTCCAATGTATCGACCACCTACTGTGCCTATTCTGACCCGTTTTCGAGCACTTGTAGCTGCACCTCCTTTAGTTTCTCCTTTGGCTGGTTCTAGTCCACGGTCTCCAGCAAATTTTATGTAGACACGTCTACATCTAATTTATTTATCTTCTCCTTCAGTTGTGAGTTCACGGGATTTGGAGGCACTCAATACTAGTTTTAGACAACTTAATACTCAGCAGAATCACAATCATGTTGGTAATCTGTGGATTGTAAACATGCACTCCTTGTCGGGACATGCTTCAACATCTTCACCCCAATGATGGTTTATGGATTCGAGGGCAGTGTATCATGTTCTAGGAGATTCAGGTACGCTCTCTCACGTTGAACCTTATCGTGGTAATGGAAGTGTGATTACGGGAGATGGTAAACACCATTACATCACTCATGTAGGCACAACAATGGTTCCCACCAACAAAGGTGTAATATATTATAATTTTTTCATGATTTTTAAGTCTAAAAATATAAATTTTAAATTAAATACTTATATTTAATTTAATAAAATCATGAAAAATATTTAAATATGAGGTGACGTCAACTGAGTCTGGACTTAGTCTAGAGCCCACGGATAAAATCTAATTGTGTTAAGTAAAATCTATAAAATTAATTGTTTTTAACCTTAAAATTCGAGCGAAATTCAAGTTAAATTTAGGTGAAATTCGAAAGCGAAATTGAGTCAAGACCATCGTTAGATCCGTCTCAAAACGTAGATATGTTTTCTCAAAATCAGATAACTGTTGGTTCAAAAAATACATTTTTTTAAAATGACCAACCTCTATTTTTGGACATTTTTCGGTTTGGATCGGACTAGACCCGCTCCATTGGACCCATGTTAATATGGATCTGGGCCCAGTCCATGATCCATATTGACTAAGATCCGGTCCGGGTTGAGATCCAATTAAATTGGATATGGATTTGGATCATGGATCCAATCTAGATCCATAATCCATTCATGTCATTTTAAAACTAAAATGAATTTAAAGCTTTAAAAACAAACTTTTAAATTAAAGACTAAGGACGAGGCAGAGTTCTACCTAGGGTAAACTCTACCCCCATTTGGATGCTTAGAAGGGGGCGTCCCCCCTCTAGAATATTCTATAGAATAAAAATAAAACATAAAATAAAAATATGAAATATCTTAAAAGAATCTAGAAGGGATACGGGTGTTAGAGGTAGACTTACAAATGGTAGAACTCTACCCCTAAAGGGGATCTAGAAGGAGGCATCACCCCCCCTCTAGAAGATTTTAAATTATTTAAAGATGTTAGAACCTAACTCCGCCTGTGTAGTTATACACTGCCGGTCCCAAGCCCGGATAAAGGAGGAGGGTTGCGGTAGGCCTGTGACAGCCAGCATAAAAACTTTGTCATATCCTATGAAAATGAACCAATATGAGAATTTCGTTGGGGCGTTCCCTACTGAGCGACGCGCTGTACTCTCTAGGCCCGGAGGCAGTGATAAATGTGCAAGGGTTGCTAGGTCGTCGCCCAGAAGCGACGCGTCACACCGGCGCCCGGGTGTGGTGTCAAATAGGCAAGGGTTCCCTCACTTTGTTGGACGGGTGGGGGTAAAGAAGTTAGTCCAAGACCATAAAATTAGGTTAGCCACTTGGAACATAGGGTCTTTAACTGGTAAGTTGGTAGAGTTAGTAGATGTTATGTGTAGGAGAAAGATTGATATTTTATGTCTTCAAGAGACCAAATGGGTAGGTGAGAAAGCTAAAGTGATAGAACCTTGGGGATATAAGATTTGATATACAGGAATAAATAGGAATAGGAATGGAGTAGGGATTGTTATGAGTCGTCAGTTTATAGATAATGTAGTTGAGGTCCGTAGGAAGGGTGATAGAATTTTACTTATTAAATTAGTATTAGGTACGGATATTATTAATATTATTAGTGTTTATGCACCTCAAGTAGGTTTAGATGATTCCATTAAGCATCAATTTTGGGAAGATTTAGATGGAGTAGTACAAGAGACATCTTATGGAGAAAAGCTTTTCATCGGCGGTGACCTTAATGGACATGTAGGCATTAGTAGGGATGGATTTGAGAATATCCATGGAGGCTATGGTATAGGAAAAAGAAATGAAAGTGGAGAAAGGATTTTAGATTTTTGTTTGTCCTATGATATGATCTTAGCAAACACTTGGTTTAGGAAGAGGGAGTCTCACCTAGTAACATTTAAAAGTGGGGTTAATACGAGTCAGATAGATTTTTTCCTACTTAGAAAGAGAGATAGGGGTTGTTGCATCGATTGTAAGGTTATACCAGGAGAAAGTGTAGCTACACAACATAGAGTCTTAATTTTAGATCTTAGAATTAGACAATGCCGCAAAAGGGATAGACATAGGATAGATCCTAGAATTAAGTGGTGGGCACTGAAAGGAGCTAAACAAGGAATGTTTGTAGAGCAGGTAGTTAAGGAAGTTGATTGGTGTCTCGAGGAGGATTCAGAATCAATGTGGAATAAGATAGCGGGTGGTATGAGAAAAGTAGCTAAGGAGGTATTGGGTGAGTTTAAAGGCGGTGCACCACTAGGTAAGGATACATCATGGTGGAACGAGGATGTCAAATTAGCTATTAAGGTTAAAAGAGAGTGTTATAGAAATCTAAGTAAGAGTCGTGATAATGAGAATTTGGAGAAGTATATGATAGCAAAGAAGGAAGCTAAAAAAGTTGTTCGAAACGCGAGGGCTAAGGTATATAAGGAGGTTTATGACAAGTTGGATACCAAAGAAGGCGAGAAGGATATTTATAGGCTTACAAAGATGAGAGATAGGAAATCGAAGGATTTGGGTATGGTTAGATGTATCAAAGATGAAACGCAAAGGGTTTTAGTCAAAGATGAGGAGATTAAGGAGAGATGGAAAGATTATTTTGATAAGCTATTTAATGATAGTCATGCTCAAGATCTTGGAGACTTCTCCATTCCTTTTCATGAGATAAATCGTGACTTCATGCGCAAGATTCAAAAGAAAGAAATTGCAGAGGCTTTGAAGAAAATGAAATCAAGAAGGGCAGTTGGCCCAGATGGTATACCTATCGAGGCTTGGAAATGCTTGGGAGAGAAAGGTTTAGAATGGTTGACAAATCTTTTTAACTTGATTTGGCGAACAAATAAGATGCCTAATGAGTGGAGGAAGAGTACTTTGGTGCCTTTATATAAGAATAAGGGTGATATACAAGATTGCACAAACTATCGTGGTATAAAACTCATGAGTCATACTATGAAACTTTGGGAGAGGGTGATTGAGTCTAGGTTGAGGAAGGTTGTCATGATATCAGAGAATCAATTTGGTTTTATGCCTGGAAGATCAACTATGGAAGCTATACATCTTCTTAGACAACTTATTGAAAGATATAGAGAGAGGAACAAAGATTTGCATATGGTTTTTATTGATTTAGAGAAGGCATACGATAGAGTACCTAGGGACGTTCTCTGGTGGACAATGATGAAGAAAGGTGTTTCTCTCAAGTACATTAGTATAATTAAAGATATGTATGAAGGAGTAGTAACCAATGTCCGCACTTGTGGAGGGGTGACAACCAATTTTCCGATAACGGTTGGGTTACATCAAGGATCTGGTTTAAGCCCTTTCCTATTTGCGATAGTGATGGATGAGCTTACGAGATCAATTCAAGAAAATATACCGTGGTGTATGTTGTTTGCTGATGATATTGTTTTGATTGATGAGTCTAGAGCTGGGGTTAATGCTAAGTTAGAATTATGGAGACAGACATTGGAAGCTAGAGGTTTTAAGTTGAGTAAGAGTAAGACTGAATATATGGAATGTCGGTTTAGTAAGCAACGAAGTAGTGATGGGAGTGTAGTGAAACTTGGTGAGCAAGATATACCGGTGAATGATTATTTCAAATATTTGGGATCCATCATTCAAAAGTATGGAGAAATTGATGGAGATGTAAATCATAGGATAAAGGTTGGGTGGATGAAATGGAAAAGTGCTACTGGAGTGCTGTGCGATCGTAGAATGCCATTGCGGTTGAAGGGAAAGTTTTATAGGACGACTATTAGACCCGCTTTACTATATGGTACGGAATGTTGGGCTGCCAAGAGACATCATATTCAAAAAATGAGTGTAGCTGAGATGCGGATGCTTAGATGGATGTGTGGAAATACAATAAAAGATAAGATTCGGAACGAAGAGATACGTAAGAAGGTAGGTGTTGCACCCATTGAAAATAAGATGCGAGAGAATCGTTTACGGTGGTTTGGACATATTCGGCGAAGGCCTAATGATGCTCCAGTTAGAAGGTTGGAGAAATGGGAAAATATATTAGTTAAAAGAGGTCGGGGTAGGCCTAGGAAGACTTGGATGGAGATGATAGGAAAGGATATGAATGCTTTGAACCTCACCGAGGACATGGCGTTGGATAGAAATGATTGGAGGAAAAGGATTCATGTGGAAGACCCAAAATGAATTTCTTTTTTGGTTCATATCGCTGACCCCAATTGTTTTGGGATGAAGGCGTAGTTGTTGTTGTTGTTGTAAAGATGTTAGAACCTCTCTCTCTCTAGAACTCGATTTCTAGAGAGAGAGTTGAGAAAGAAAGAAAGAGAGAGGAGAGAGAACATCGAGTGCTAGAGAAAAAGGAAAAGAGAAGAGAAAATAAGGCATCATTTACGATTTTTTTTCATTCTTCTTCTAGTCTTTTTCAAGCTTTCGAATCAAGGTACGGGTTTGTCTCTTAATCTGCATGAGAAGGGAGTAGCGTAGATCGATTCGAGCATAGGTTTAGAGAAAAAAAAAGGAAATCTTATCATATATATATATATATATCCAGATTTGCCGATTTCATGTTCATGCATTCGAAATATATATGTATTTCAGTTTTGCCGATTTCATGTTCATGCATTCGAAATATTTATATATATTTCAGTTTTGCCGATTTCATATTCATGCATTCAAAATATATATATTTCAGTTTTGTCGATGCTTTGCTGATTTCATGTTCATGCATCTAGAATATGTGTTCTTTTCAGTTGGTCGATTTTATGAGCATGCTTCATGCATGTGCATTTAAATTCCAGCCTGTCGATTTTATGAGTTTGAATCGTATATGTATATACATATATGTTCAGCCTACCGATCTCATGTCTGAATCGGTATATATATATCAAACTACCAATCAGGTGTGAATCTGATATATATGTACATATATTTTCAGACTGCCGATCAGGTGTGCATCTATTATTTTCAGACTGTTGATCATGTGCATCATCTGAAAAGACGTGTTCTTCATGTCTGCTGATCATATACATGATCTGGACAGACTGGTTTCCAATGCCTGTTGATCATATACATGATCAGATCAAACATGATTTTATGTCTGTTAATCATGTGCATGATTTGAAGAGGCGTGCCCCTCTTGTTTGCCGATCATACCTGATGCATATACATATTTTTGCTAATAGTCAATTCATGTACATGAATCTGATGAGCACTTACATATATTTGTGTTAGCTGATTCATGTACATAAGGCTGCTAATGTACCTGAATCTGATCAGACTCATATATTTTTCTGATAACTGATTCATGTACATGAATTTGATCAGCACACATATATTTTTTCTGTTAGCTAATTCATGTACATGAAACTGCTCATGTATATAAATCTGATCAGCACACATGTTTTAGGTTAGCTGATTCATGTACATGAAGTTGATCATGTACATGAAGCTGATCAGCGCTTATATATATATATACATATTCCTTATAGCCGATTCATATACCATGAAGATGATCATGTACATGAATCTGATCAGCACTCATATATTTTGTTGATAGCCGTTTCATGTACATGAAACTGATCATGAAAATAAATCTGATCAGCACACTCATATAAATCTATTAGCCGATTCATGTAAATGAAGTTGATCATATATATGAATCTGATCAACACACTCATATAAATTTGTTACCTGATTCATGTACACGAATCTGATCAGCACACTTATATATTTTATGTTAGTTGATTCATATACATGAATCTGATCAGCATACACATAATTTTGTTAGCCGATTATATTTTAGCTAGCCGAGTTTTGTTCATGCATTTGGCCATGATTTTTTTTAGGTTAATCGATTATGTACATGAAGCTAATCATATGCACGATTGCAGTCAGCTGTTCATATACATGAACCTGATCAGAATATATATATATATATATATATATATATATATCGACAGTTGAATTTGATCAAAACATATATGTATATTGTTGAATCTTCCTGTCAGCCGATTCATGTACATGAAGCTGATCATGTACATGAATCTGATTGCAGACATGTATCTGATTGCAGACATGTATATCTGCAGTCAGCTGATCCTGATTGCATATATACAGTTTGCAGTCTGTTGATCATGTACATGAATCTGATAAAAAAATTTACACCTATTATTGTTAGCCAATTCATGTACACGAAGGTGAGCATGTGCATATTGCAGTCAGTTGATCATGTACATAAATCTGATTGAAAAATATATGTATTCTGTCAGTTGAATTCTTGTCATCTGATTAGGTACATAAATCTGATCATAAACAGATCAATTGCAATTTTCTTAGCATACACATAAATCTGATTATAAATAGATGGTTGCATGACTCTAATCATATGCATAAATATGATCTTGTGTAGATCGTTTGCATGTTTGTTGATCATATGCATAAATTTGATCATGAATAGTGTGGTCTACAAGCCTTCTATATGCATGTGTATGTGCTTGGCTAAATGTACATTACTTATATATTGTAAATGTCCATTGTGAACATAAATTGTGAAACTGTTTGTGTTTTATATTCACTGAAATTTTGCAATGGCATGAATCCCTTTTTGAGATTTTGTTCGTGGTTATATGTGAACCACTGTGGGTCTATGTAGGCCAGGAGCATGTGTTACTCCAGTGCTACCGAACTCTTTATGTATTACAAACCGATTTTTGAAAATTATTAGTTTTCCAAAATTAATTACATGGTTAAATTGTAAGAGCTAGGGCCCGAAATTTGTTATTGCATGTTGATTTGAAAAACGATTCTTCTGTAAAGAACTTGAAATTGATTTAAATTGTAAAAGTGGTCAAAATAGTGTATTTATGCTCTTCCTGGATGTCCTTTCTATAGTGTGAGAATCTTAGATAACGGTCATGAGGGAACGTGAGGATACTAAAACTTAGTGTGCAATTATGTCCATACAACCCGATGTGACGTTTACGTTCCCAGTCATGGTTTTAGGGAGCTTTCAGCCACTTTGCCTGGGAAGTGTTGTGGACTCAGCTGTAGCTATTGGTATAACAAGAAAGTGGCGTTAATGGATATTGATTTTTTTGATGTCTCAGCATTAGGTGTTGATTCCTAATGTTCTGATTGATGATGTTGATTCCTGATATCGGTCAGGAAACAAGTGTCGAACCTAATAATTAAAATACAAATTATATGTTAAGCTATAATTGTGAACTAACTTGAACCTCAAAAATTTTGCTCGTTTTAAATATACACGGGTTTAAGGAAAAGTGAAAATTAAATTTGTGTGCATTTAATAAGGACATGCATGTAAAAGTAACTCTGATAAGTAACTTAAGAAGTTATTCATGCATGTACATTGAATCATGAATCTTTTACTGTTCAACATAGTTTCATGTATTTCTGAATATTTTATTTGGCATGATATTGTTGAATGCTTGAATGGTAAGCTATTATTGCTTCTGATTTTCTCTTAAATTTATGCATGACTTAATTTATGCAATTTCATTTACTAATAGAGTTTTAGAGGAATTCGTACAAAGACTTCGGTTCTTACCCATTTTCTAAAATTATTTTTCAGGCACAGGGGCTAAGTGATGCGTAGGACTGGCTGGAGGACTTGAGGCATTGTGACTTAGTGCTTGGGTTCTGACTTGTGCGCAGGATGTGATAGAGTCGTTTTATATTTTTTTAAACTCTTCGACTTATTGATTTATTTATAATGAAGTTCGATTTATTATTTTAAATTGATTTAATGCATGAAATGGTTTGTGAAATGGTTATATTAAAACTATGATATACCTAGGGTCCTTTAGAGGTTTTCCACAATGGTTTTTAAAAAAAAAACACTATTTTTCGAGGGTTAGTTGGGGTCGTTACAAAAAGGCCCTCTTTCTTTGTCTGATACTTTGCTTGTCCCTAATATATAAAAAAATCTTGTTTTTGTCTCACAACTTTGTCGTGATACTAATTCTTGTGTCTACGATTCTCCGTCTTTTGTTTATGTGAAGGAAATTCTCATGAATGTCCTGGATGAAGTTCCCAAGTATTTGTTGTTGTTAGTCAGTCATTCATTGTTTGCATCATCTAGTTCGACAATTCATCACAGAGTTGATGTTTGACACGGTAGATTAGGCTATTGCAATTCAAGTTTTCTTAGTCTCTTATGCAATTAAGGTTCAATTAATGTCAAAGAAAAAAAATTATCTTCTTTTTGTGTTAGTTGTCATATTTGTAAGTCATGAACTTCCATTTTTCAGATCTAATAAAGGAGCTTCTTTCCCATTTGAAATTATTCATTCCGATGTTTGGGGACCTTCCCTTGTTATGTCTTTGTCTAAATCAAGATATTATGTGATTTTTGTGGATGACTTTACTCGTTTCACTTGGATATATTTTCTAAAATCCAAGGACAAGGTCGTTCTCATTTTTCGTAGATTTAAATCATATGTCAAAACTCAATTTTCTCAAAAAAATCCTTGCTTTACGGAGTGATGGTGGTGGTGAATATATATCAAACGAATTTATACAATTTTTACATGATAATGGGATTCAACGTGAGTTGAGTTGTCCTAGGACTTTTCAACAAAATAGAGATGCATAATGCAAACATCGCCATATTGTAGAAACAACCCTAACCATGATGTATGATGCCAATATCAAGGCTGGTTTATGGTCAGAGGCATTTTATACTGCACTTTATTTAATCAATAAAATGCCTTTGTCTAATATTGAAGGTGAGTCTTCTTATTCTTTGTTGCATGGTATTCATCCCAATTATTAGTGATTACGGGCATATGTCTGTCGTTGTTTTGTGCATATTGTTGGTTCTTTACGAGATAAATTGTCCCCTCGGGCAACTATATGTGAGTTCATCGGCTACGATGATGAATACATGGGATACAAGTGTTTTGATCATGCTATCAATAAGGTTATTGTTTCCCGACATGTCATCTTTCATGAGAATGTATGTGGAAGTATGTCTCCTACTTCTAACCACAACTCTCTGCAGTCATTTTGGCCCTGATCACCATCATTGCAAAGTGTTGCCAACAATACCACTGAGATTGCATCACCATCATCGGCAGATGTACCTCTATCTGATAAGGTACAACATCAATTTCAGTTGTTTGATAATGTATACAACAGAAGAACCATCCAGCTGCATAAAGCATCAATGAATCAAACCTTTGATGCCCACTGCCAATCAGTCACTTGATCTAATTACATGCAATTCTAACAATACTATAGATCAGATCAGCCCTAGTATTAATCGTGATGCACCCTTATAGCAGCCAGCTTTGCCCACTCGTGTGTCCAGCCGAATCAGACACCCTCTTGACTGGTGGTTCGGTTATGAAGCCTTCTCCTTAGATTTTCACGTATATGCAGTTGCTCTTAACCACATCCAAGAGTTGAGATCCTTTGTTGAAGCCAATCAACATACTCGTTGGACTGATGCCATGAATAAAGAAATTAAAGCACTCCATGAATGTGGCACATGGACAGTAGTGCCTAGACCTGAAAATAAAAATATAGTTGGATGTCGTTGGGTGTACAAGGTTAAAAGAAAGTCTGATGGCAACATTGAGCGATTTAAAGCCACGTTAGTCGCGAAAGATTACACTCGAGAGCACGGGCTAGACTTCGATAAAACATTCTGTCAGGTGGTTCGGATGGGCACAATCCGAATTATTTTATCTCTAGCCGTATCAAATGGGTGGAGCTTATTTTAATTAGATGTTAAGAATGTCTTTCTTCATGACGATCTCTATGAAGAGGTGTATATGGAGCACCTACCTGGCTACCCTGAGAGACTCACACTCCTTTATGCTTCAGTTGAAAAAAGTTATATATAGTCTTAAACAAGCATCCCGAGTCTAGTTTGACACATTTAGTATGGTGGTTCAATCTGTTGGCTTTCAGCGAAGCCATTGTGACTACTCTTTTTTTGTTCATCATAATAAATATGATTTTACTATTGTCTTAGTGTATGCGAATGACATCATTATTACAGGGAACAATGGGGCAAAAATTAAACAACTAAATTCTATCCTCCATCGGCAATTTCACATAAAGGATTTAGGACCACTTCGTTTTTTCTTGGGAGTACAGGTAGACCAACAACCAGATCGTTTGATGTAATCGCAGCATAAGTACACTCGGGATATTCTACATCGTCGTTGATGTTATCGTAGCATAAGTACACTCAGGATATTCTACATCACCGCGGGATGTTAGAATGTAAGCCAGGTTGTTCACTCTCAATTAGGCATTTCATCTTTCGATGAAGCAGATTTTTCGAAACCAGAAAAGTATTGCAGCATTGTTGGGTCTATGTAGTACTTGACTTTTACTCACCCCGACCTAATTTTTTTAGTAAATCAGGTTTCGCAGTTTATGCATAAACCTCAAGTGAAGCATATGGAAGATGTGAAATGAATCCTTTGATACATTAAAGGTACTATTTCATATGGACTTATATATTTTAGACTTGTGTCAGGTTTCACTCCTGTATCCATTAAAATTGTTGCATACTCTGATATGGATTGGGTTCATGATCCTATCACGTCATCAGTTATGGTGTATTTGGGATCCCATCTTGTGTCTTGAGCTAGTTACAAGCAGAAAATTGTTGCCCTCTCTAGTACGAAAGCAGAATATCGCGCTATGGCAGTGGTGACCAGCGAAGTTGCATGGATTAATCATGTTCTATTCAGCCTTCATCAGCCATCTCAAAGTTCCTTATTATATTGTGACAATCGCATTGTTGTTGCCATCTCCACTAATCTTGTTCAACATGGTAAGATGAAACATGAGGAGATTGATCAACATTTTGTCAAAGAATAGGTAGAGGCCAAAGAAATCCAACCACTTTTTATTCGAGGACTGGACCTGGTAGCTAATCTTTTTACTAAAGCTCTTACTGTAAATCAAAATTAGCACTTGAAGTCCAAACCGTCCATGGTAACCATCATTGTTAGATACATAATTGATATGTTTATCAAAACTATCTTTGATGATAATGCATTAACATACAAGGTAATCGGAATCATGAAAGAATTGTCACTATGGGCAGAAAACCCAAGAACCAGAAGACTGTTCTTTGGTCTTGGAGCAGTAGAAAGTAGAGAACTATAGCCCAGAGTTACCGGAAGCTTCTTAGGTAGGTGGGTAAATCGCTTCCCGGAAACTCGCTTCGGAAGCGAGATACTCTTCGCTTCCGAAACTTCATGGGAATCTCGATTCCCCCACGCTTCTATGCTTCTCACACACATGGTTTATGCTTCCTATATGCTTTTCTCACGTTTCTTTTTATGTTTTTCATGTATTTCCTCTCACGATTCCACTCACTTCCCATGTACTTTCTCTAAATTGGTAACCATCATTGTTAGATTTTAACAAAAATTTAACTCTTTTACCGAAAAATCATGAAATATAAGAATGACTAATTTTATTTTAGTTTTTATTTGTTTCTTGTTTGATTCCTATTCAGTTACCATATTGCTCCATTTTTTTATTCATATTTCGCTTTCAAATTGATAATTCGCTTCCCGCTTCCTATAAATTTTAAAATGCCTTGCTTCTCGCTTCCACTTCCCGTATCGTTTCCCGCTTCCGCTTCCTAGTTTGGCAACCTTGCTATAGCCAAATCAAGCACAGAGAAAAAACATTAGGCTATGGCTTTAATAATAGCAAAGATCACATCAATTTGGCATCTTCTCACATCTTTATATCAAAACATTAGAAATTCTTTGTTGCATTGCAAGAATTCTCTCTTTAATCTTATATAGCATAACAAGAAAACATATTGAGATAGACAAACACTTTGCCAGAGAAAAAGTTGAAGACTAGGAGCTTGAGCCATGATACAATGAAATTAAATTTCAAGTGGGTATAATGATAACTTCACATCTTAAAGATGATGAACCTAATTTTAAGGAATTGGATGATGGAGAAAAGCCTAAAATTCTAACCGATCTCAGTATAGGAGTTTTTCTATGGATCACCATTTCAAGTATTGCCCCTATTGGACTTCTTATGTCTGGATATGGATCAGCCCCAAAATGACCTGACCAATAGGGAAATCCCAACCCCTTGTGTTATGCATGTCATTTTGTGATCAAGGACAAACTCTAGGTAATAACAAAACCATGCCAGGTTTGACATGAGGTCTGAGATATAGGGACAATTTTTTGTAATTTTACATGTATCATATTTTAAATTAAATAATGCTGTTTATTCTTTCATGAAATCTGAAAAGTGATATAACATTAAAATATTTATATGTGTAAGAGAGAGCAGTTTTTTCAATATTTTCTCCTAGTAATTAAGAGACTACTACTTTCTCTATTTTTTCTTCATCAATGCTCAAAGATACACCTTCAGAAAGTGTGAATTTCCTGCCATGGTTGCAAAAATTGAAGGCTTGCATAAGACTGCCTAGAAACAGATCTTCTAATGGATTCAAAATTTTAATGAGATTTATCAGACAATACAACTGACCAGAAAGGAGGAGATGGTATTAATAGGTATCCAAAAGCTTTTGTTAGCAATTAATAAATACATTTTTTATTGCCAATCACAATATACGACAAAACTTCATGTAATAAGATCTTAATACTCTTCAAATATGACATATGTATAGGTAGGATCTTCAAGCAAGTTCTAAAAGAAATGCTCGTATAGTGAGAGAAACGTGACAAAAATGACTTGATAAAATCAAAGAACAAAGGGTTAGTGAGTTGCACCTTTGCATAAACAGAATTTTCAAACTTCTCCTTTTCACGATTCAGCATCTCACTTTGTGCCAGACATTTTTCAGCTTCCGTTTTCATTCTTTCAAACAAATGTGTCTTTTTAATGACTTCATCCTACACTTAAAAGATAACATATAATAAAAAAACCATGGGGTTTATGAAAGTGATCAATGGAGACATGAGGTTTATATATCTTAGTGCTCCGAGACATGATACTTAAGATCAACAAAAGTATTGATGATTAGAACTGGTGAAAGACAATAAACTAATAATACTTTCAACTAAAAAACTCAGAATTTGGGGAAATTAACAATTATTTCAGCATGTCTACTCTTAAAAGTTACATGATCACCAATCCACAGTCTAATTACCTTTAGAAAATGTTCATGTGTTTAGCATGTTTTATGCACTATGCCCATATATTAAAAATGGCTCCATTATCCAATAAGGTGTCTTGGGCCATTTATAAACCATACTTCTCTTTATGAATTGTGAACATCAATTTTTTTCAGTCTTGGAAATTGAATCTTATGTTATATTGGATATGATTAAACCTACTAGCAAAGTAAACAAACCATGTTAAAACACATCTACTTGGTTAGATCTAGCATTTGGTGGCCAGATCCATGAAAACAAGAGATTGTAGCACCGTTTGGTGTCATGGTTCAGAACCACACATTTTCTCATACATATTAGTGGGTTAGAGAGAGAATAGAATAGAGCCTAGTCTAAAATCGAAATTTTAGATCCTATCCACTCAACCTTTTGGATATGTTATGTTGTGAGGGAATGTTCCATATGTAACTTATATCAGGTTTTAGTTCTAAAGCTATCCAAGACCCACCAAAATAGTCTCAATCTGATGCCTGAAAAGCAGGGGCATGCACGTACAATATTTGTAGATTTCTTGGAATCTAACCATGTTTCTGTAGGTTCCCAATGTTTCCTTGAGTTGAAATTTGGTAGATGGCATTATGGATCATTATTAATTAATGCAACTGCCCTCTCAAAAAAACATTGCAAGATAAAGTTTTACGTGAGGGTTATGATCTCTCTATATATATACATAGAGAGAGAGAGAGAGTGTGTGTATGCACACATATCGTTCAATTATTTGAAATGACCAAAACACTTTTAAAAGCAAGGACATTTTTTTAAACACATAGTTACTTTTAGGGGTAAAGTGAATCTTTTGTTTTGAAGATAAACAAAAGATCAAACACATTTTTCAAAAAGTAAAAAGGTGCTTTTTAATTTAAATTTGAAAGGTGAAAGTGGCTTCTTTTACCAAAAAAGTGACTCTGTTTAAAAAAAATCATTGCTTTAAGACTTAAGGGTATTTTGGTCATTTCAATCATTTGAACACCATTGTTTTATCATGGGTACAAGCACTTTCAAATTCATTTTGGCTTTGTCAAAAGGAAATGAATGAGAAGAGATTGAGGCAGAGCTAATTGGTTGAAAGGAGTAAGTAGAAAATATTTTTATGAAGGATCTTTCCAAGACATTAGCATCTGAAGACAAAGTATGCCAACTTGAAGGAGAGTACTAAGGAGCATCAATAGGGCACTTTTTTTTTGTAATTTAGCCTTTCTTAATAATTAGGGTAGCTGAGATATAAAAATGTAATTGAGCTGCTCTTTCATCACAAATATTAGAGTGCTATGTCACATGGGTGCGGGTGCGGGTGCGGGTGCGGGTGCGGGTGCGGGTGCGGGTGCGGGTGCGGGTGCGAGTGCGAGTGCGAGTGCAGGTGCGGATGCGGATGCGGATGCGGATGCGGATGCGGATGCGGGTGTGCGGCACTTTCAAAAAACTTGGGTGCGGGGGTGCGGCCAAATATATATATATATATATATATATATATATATATATATATATATATATATATTTAACAGTTAACAACATTAACACTAATGAATGTTCATCTTGGGCATGACCAAGTCGAGCTAGGTCAATTCAGGTTGGGTCAGGTCTACCCAACCCCACTTTCATCCCTACACTGCAGGGCGTAAAACATAAATGGACATGATATTTTACCGGTCAAAGCAATTAACTTTTCTAATGCATTTATTGATTACTTATATATATATAGAGAGAGAGAGTAATTAATGGGAACTGAGCAGTCCGTTCCTTTGTTGAATCTCCACCCCTCGGCTGTTACGTCTTTGCTAGCCTCTAAGAAGTTTCTTCCCAAGATAAAAGTAACTAAAAATCATGTAGAATTAATTCTTCTTTCATTTTCCATGAAACCCCTTTAAGTAACAATTAGTGGTAACGTCCTTATTTTTTCCATGATGCCTAGGAACATGTATCGGCTAGTATTTACCAACCAAACACAAGTTACAAGAAGCAAACAAATACTCCATCAATCAGCCATTTTTTTTGTCCAAAAATTGGACACAAATGACCCTGGGTGCGTTGACCGCACCCAAGGTCTGGTTGACCACACTGGGTGCCGCACCTGCACGCGCACCCGTGTCGCGTCGCGTCGACGCAGGTGCGGCACCCAGTTGGCCAAATCCCTGTGACATAGTTAGAGTGCAATGTTCTCAGTTGTTTTCCTTCTCTACTTTCTACAGGGTATTTCATATATGTAAATAAAATATAATAGAGCCACTCCTCCATAAATATGAGGGGTCACAACTGCTATGTTCTAGCCATTTTCTTTCTCTACTTTCTACAGCAGGTTTAGCATTGAAGTTTGTCATCCATTTCTCCATATGAAATGGCAGAGGGATGGATCATGGAAAACCAGAACAACAGCAAACATTTCACTGCAATTACAAACAGAATCTTTACCTCTATTGTAAGATACCCATAGTGCAGGTAGCAATAT
This sequence comes from Nuphar pumila, assembly GCF_984573655.1. Lineage (NCBI taxonomy): Eukaryota > Viridiplantae > Streptophyta > Magnoliopsida > Nymphaeales > Nymphaeaceae > Nuphar > Nuphar pumila. The sequence continues at coordinate 13,189,521 of NC_143265.1, read as the reverse complement.
TTTCTAAATGGTAATTTAAGAAAGATGTATAACCAATTCAAACATCAATATAGCAATCATCTCTAGGGCTTGTTTAGCGAACTCAAAGCAACATTTGAAAGAAAATAAACCAAAGAATTTATTCACTGAATGGGTGAATGATGAACAATGAATCTGTTTAGTACACCAGTTGAAAATTTGTAAAGTACAAAAATGTTCATAATTAGAAACAACATTTACATTAAACAACCAAAGTACTCCTAAAGGACCTAAATTTGAAGGATATGTGCATTCGTAGTTACAAATAAATTCTACATGGATAGAACATAGTGTGATACTCTGTTAAGGCAGACAAACAATCACAAGAAGAAATGCTACTAGCTTCAAAGCCATTATGATTAAAATTGAAAGTCTAAAGGGCAAGCTGTGTCAGGTTGTGTATTAAGACAAGAACATATCTTGACATAGTTGTTGTCCTTCCTGCTGGTTGTATTTGCTACTGCTGTTTGTACAACATTCTTCATATTTGGGAGTGTATGCACTGAAGTATATAAAGTAGATTTTTTTTTTCAGAATTGTTGTTAGTCAAAGCTATCAAGATCTGTATCTAATCAGTGAAGCGCCAGTATAATCATATGTGAAACATCATGTTCATCTTAAGCACTGGTTCTGGATGGAATTTGCATACAAAAAACAGTAACTAGGCGTGTCACTAGAATCATTACCTCCCAGTCCTTGGTTTCTTCCACATTACACCAATTTTACAATAGCAACTATCAGAATCTATTCCTGAAAGACATTTTGAAAATCAAAATAGTCTATTTTTTTTAAGCATGTACAACAGTCATTCGTGGCCAATTATGGTATCAACATATCTGGAAGACTGGAAAGCATTTAGAATTTTAGACATCCAGAAGCTACTGCAGAATTTGGAACGGCTATAAGTGGAAATGCTTACACTCAGTCTTGTGTTTGCATCCATAAGGAAGTCCAGAATAGTAGCTGTAGCATGTCTGTCATCAGCAGATGGTTCACATTTCCATCGCCATTCTAACTTTGTTCCTTGTTTCTCAAATGTCCAAGACAGCTGCAAAATAGGTTTTGCAATAACAATTAGCAAATAGATAAAGCATATAAGTAAAAAATCATAAAACCAAGTTATAAAGAAATTTTATGCTGCTTAAGAGGATGTTCACTGAAAAAATTGCTCATTAGGGAAAGATGTATGAAGAGGCCAGAATCAGATCGATAAAGCATATGAGTGAAGAAAACATAAAACCAAATCATGAAGAAATTTTATGCAGCTTAAGAGAATTTCACTGGAAAGATTGCTCATCAGGAAAAGACATATGAGAGGCCAGAATCAAACAGGAATTAGAAGAACTGGTGATTCATCTGTTATTTCATTTTACCAAAAAGGAATCTGTAGTTACAATGCAATGACAGCAATAAAGACAAGCTGCTTGAGAATGCCTAGCTCGCATTCAATAATGTCCAAGACAATTGTATTGGTCTGCAGGCAACAAAGCCATAGACAAATATTTTGTCTGTGTTAGTATAGAGAAGTGAAGGTACAACCTGCTGGATGACAAGGTGTCGTCCAGCATTAACCAAATACGCTGCCCCTTCCTATTCCACTTTGCTGTCGGTGCTATAGTGGTCCCATTCCAGTGGCCTGCCTTAAGTCATCTATACCAGCAATCCTCACCCACCTCACTGGGGAGGGAGAAGTTCCCAACATTAGTCACAGCCATGCCCGCATGAACTTTACCTGGATAACTTTATGAATTACAAGACACTTGAGAAGTTGCAAACTGAGAATTAAAGGTATGAGTGTTCCTTTCTTTCCAAATAGTCCAACATGCAGTCCATAGCGCTTGATGCAAGCATGACTATTCTCCCATGAAGTCCTGTCAAATATACTCTATGTAACATGTGTATTTCTGGAAGAGTGCTGTACCAATGTTGACATGTGCCGAACTCACGCTAGTATTGGTACTTCATAGTTACGGGTCAAATCACTTTTGTATCGGACCAGATCCAGATCTGACCCACTACCTATTATGTGGGATCATTTTAATCCATTTTTAAGATGCATAAAGTGTTGTTTTCATCTCTCCACCTCCAAAAGAAAGTTGGCCCTTCCCAAATGCTGTGCCACTTTCCGCAATTCAGCATCAATGGGTCCAATATACTCATCATGCCACTCAATTAACTTTATGTTCACCTCCCTTAGCTTTTGGATAACCCTCAACATAGTTTCTTATCAGTAACAACAGCACGAGGATCTGCTTTTGACTTCCTCATTTTTTAAAACCAAGGAATACATACATGACCTGCCTATTCCCTTCAGTATAACTGCATGTTGTTCATTTCTTTGAGAGCCTCAAAAAGGAATAATATTAGCTCTGGCAGAAATTAGAGCAAAAGTCCCAAAAGTTTCTGTTGCCGTTCATAGCTTGTATTTTGTAGAGCAATCCCAACTAAAATCATTAGCAAACAATATAAGCCCACATAATTCAAGCCATTGAATCAAACTACCTACAGGATACAACCTTTTCAATTTGATCCCATGTAGTGTCTTCCTTTCTTTGAATTGTTATTACGACTCTCTTCTTGCTGTCCCTTCCCAGAAATATTTTTTTCGGGCTTCTTTCTTTCTAGAGATAAGAAGGATGGTGAACTTGTAGTGAAACTATTGTCATTCTTGACTGCACTTTTGCTTTCCAACAAAGGGACTAAGATTTTCATTTTTTCTCTAATGATTTTCAGTTGGTTCCATCAGTAGCAACATGACTTAGGTGTTTCATATTGGATATCCTAGAGATGATATCAAGAAAGAGCATATAGCATCTACATGTAGATTTATCGGGCCAGTAATGAAAGGAAACTTAACACCTAGTGCAAATGAGGATTGATATAGATCTGTTAATGACTAGGCACGGATGAGCTACTGATCAAGACAATCAAATCGACAGAAATTTGACTATTCTTGTAAAAGGTCTCTTAACACTATAAATCAATCTAAAATAGTTCTCCATTAGCTCCACTAACAACCTTGGAACAGCATGCAAATAAAAAGTCAAATCCACCTCACTCAATTGCTCTGATCCATAGTGTATGTAGCATAAAACAGAAATTCACACTCCAAATACCATATTATCAAGTTATAAGACTCATTTAGCCTAAGTTTGAGGTCGGATCTAGGAAAACTACATGTTGCATGCCATGCATAACTCTCTTGACCATTAAGAAAACAATTGTAATGAGTTAGAATACAGTCTAATTGTGTGCAATGAACTCGTTCAAAGCATTCTTACTCTCCTAAACAACTTTGAAACGATTTCATCAATTCATTAGTAAGGCTGACTGTACTCTAAACTCTCAATGAAAAGTCCAAACCTAAATCCTTCTAGGATAAGCACAATGGTTGATTAACCGAACGAGTACTCTCCCTCCCGAACAGGAGACTCTAAAAGCAGTAATAATGAAAACATTATGGCACTGGTATCATAACCTAGGGGAAACATCTATTTATACTTTCTATGACATTTATATATGAACATGGGCAGGAGGGCATGTCATGGTTTTTCTCATTGCAGAAACCTGACAATAACATCCAACATATATCTCATATTGCTCATTTACTATAACAGATATCAACTAGAGTAGCCGAGCACTATTTCCTGCCGGGCATTATTGGTACAATGGAAAAAACAAAAATTTTACAGCAGAGTTCAGAAATATGTTGATGATATAAGAAACCAAATATTTATGGTAATAACACTTTGATGGTTTCACTCTCACGCTTTTTCTTATGCGGTATCTGAAAGAGGTACATCTAAGGACCCCTTTTGGTGCATCACCTATCTACGAGACAAATAGGCAGAATTCTTTCATTCATTTTGTTGGGTGATGGAAGAGAGAGAGAGAGTGAGATCCCACCCTCTTGTGGCCGTCGCCGGTGTCGGTGAAAGCGTAGGTGGAGTGAGGTTGCTGGAAGGCGAGGTGCTCCTCGGCGGTTTGGAGGTAGAGGGAGAGGGGCTGATCCCACTGGTCGGCGCGGTCGGAGACCTGCCGGTCAGAGGGGTTGCAGACCCACGCCCTGAGGCCGTCGGTGACGGAGAGGACGAAGCGGGAAGGGAACCATGTGGCCTTGACGTAGTAGACCGCCGGCCCTTCCACCACCATCCTCATGCAGGTGTGCCTCCCCTCCCCCTCCGCCGCCATGCACGCATGCCCCGCCACCTCTCTCTCTCTCTCTCTGGTTTCCTCTAACAGCGGAGTGAGGGAGAGGGAGGCAGGAAGACGGGTTTGAAGTTTCAAACATGGGAAAGGGCAGACCAAGGAAAAGGAATTTCAATATCATAGATGTCCAAGTTTCTTTAGACAAAGTAATTTAGTTTCCTTCATATATCAGCTAAAGTTGTACAAGCATGAGAATGGTGCGAGGTATTCCAAGCCACAAAGTTGTCTAGGATTTGGAATCCCTTCCAATGGAATTATTTTTCTAAGAGGTGTGATCATGTAACCTTTGATTGCCATGAAAGTCATTTCCAACCATAAGACTTTGCAAATTTGTCTCAAAATTATGCACCTAGCCTAAAGCTCACATGGCTATGACCGACTTGACCTTTACTCTGTAAATGCATGGGCTATCATAGACTAACCGTTATAGCTAGCTGTTTGAGACATTTATTATTTACCATTTTCATAATAGTAATTAGCCATTATTTGAACATATCTAATCCTAAATATTATAAAAGTACAAGCAGGGGTACCAGGTGCCAAAAATTGCATGCTTTACTATACTTTTCTTAAAATAACATTCTCGTCATGTGTTGTAAGTGTAATTAAAAATTTGTTTGCCCTTCTCAACATTGTTTTTCAAAAACATTTTTTACTTACATGACATGTTGTAATTTTTATTAAAACTATAAAAACATGTAACTATCTCCTCTCTTTTAATTGACATAAATAATAATTAGAAGAATGGTAAAACGACCCTATCTCTCTATCAATTAAAATATTTCACCATTTTTATGTAACTTCTTTTGCAAGGAAATGATTGTAATGTCCTTGCAAAATGTTGTGCTTCTGAAAAGACTTCACAATTTGTCGAAATTCACCCATGTTCAAGATTTCGTAGGTTATTTTTGCCCTTTCATAAATATAACATGATGTTTGCAAATCATTGTTGTGAATGTCCCCAAAATATGTAAACCTCTTTTTACTAAAAAAAATGTATAAGGAGCACATGCAAGAGGACATTCGCAATACAATAGGACTTTTGCAACTCATGTTTGTGGATGTCTCAAAAATGTATGAAACTCCTTTTAACTAAATACTCACACATTTGCAACTATAATGATCTCCTCACACATTTGTAAATGTCCTTATGCTTGTGCCTCTTATGAGATTTTAATAGAAAGAGGTTTGTGATTTGAGTAGGAGGTTTACACATTTTTGTTGTGAAGGTCATATTATATTTGCGAATGTCTTCATGCATGTACCCTTTATGTGATTTTTTTAGTAAAAAGAGGTTCACACATTTTAGGGGCATTTGCAACAATGATTTGTGAACGTTGTGCTATATTTGTGAAAAACAAAAATGTCATAAAAGTCAATAATCAAAATTTTGGATATGGAGTGAATTTTGACAAATTGTGAGGTTTTTTTGAAAGTGTGCCATTTTGCAAGGACAACACAATCATTTTATTTAAAAAAAAAACATATTTGAACTAGGAAACAAATGAGATCCCATCTCTTTCCTAAATTATCTTCAAATTAAACAACTCCTTATCCAAAACCAATTGGGCTTTCACTTGTTTGGTAGGAGCTATTAGTGCACGTCGCCATGTGTTATAATGTTGCAAGTTCAAGCCTCAATGGTATGTTGTGTAACTGGTGGGGGTCTGCCTAACCCCAACTTGCCTTCAAACAAAAAAAAAACTTTCTCTTACTCCTAAAACGTCTCTCTCTCTCTCTCTCTCAAAAAGCACCTCCTTATCTTTTTCCTAAATTATCTCCATATTAAATAACTCTATCCAAAAGCTCTCCCTTAGCCTAAAAGTATCTCTCCCTCTCTCTCTCTTTTCAATAACACTTCTCTATCACTTTCAATACTCTAAACATTGTCCCCCTCTCTCTCTTTGGATACCTCATGGATGGTTATACATGTAAACAATGAATACAAGAAGCTTGTCATTCTGCAGAACACAACTAGAAATTTAAAACGCTTGTTAACTCATTAAGTATTTGTTGTCATATTGATAATGTAATATTTATTTTAATTAACAAATTATCAATACTTATCTTTTCAATACAACAACTAGGAGACAATGATGGTGTATATGTGCTTTGGTTACTATAGGTATTTGCTTGAGACAAAAGCACAAGGTTGTCATTAATAAGTATGGACAACCCACGGAATGAGAGGCACAATACCTTAGTACCTACATAGGAACTATCTCACGTTATCCTAACCAGACGCCATTGATTTTTTTTAACTGGGGTTCATTATCATTTATTTGCAAGGACGCTTGGGCTTCTGTTCAGGTATATATATTCCTTATAACTATATTTTGTAATTGATTTTATATTTAAAATTTATTCCTTTAACAATATTTAAGATACATATATTATTAATGCAAGAAAAGTTTGAGATTCTTGAGATGATGAAGAGATGGGTGATGGAGGAATACACAAGAGCTTGGAGAAACTTCAGTTTTGAGTTTAAGACGATTTACAAATAACATAGAACTCTCAAGGATTGATTGACTACACATCCACCGTACATCTGTAATCTTCAGTGGAAGGCCTTGATGCTTCATTTTGATACTCGTCAATCGAAGGTTTGCATTTTTCATGATATGTTAATATTGTATGCAATCTTATATATTTGAATGCGATAGTGTGTGTGTGTGTGTGTATCACATGTCTTCATAGGCCCTAAGTGCAAATAACACAACCTATCGTAACTTACAAAAACATCCACACACAATGGGCACAAAGTGTTTTGCGTGATTGTGAGACTAGAATGTATATATACTATTTTGAATTCTTGTCATTCATTTACATTTTTAATCATATTCTATTTATTCATAGGCTAGTGATGATAGGGTTGAACCTTCTCGAGGAGAGATGCTCTGTATAACTCGTACTAGCAGAAAATCCAAGGTTGTAAGTCCAAAAATAAACCACGTATTGGTAAGGCCTACTTGTTTGATTCGAGTTCATTGTTAGTTGTATAAGAATTATATATAGAAACAAAAGATATAATCATTATTGAATTAATATGTTGTCTTGTGGTATGAGATTAGAAACATGATAACTTAGATGTCTCAGAGCTCAAATTTATCTATTGACTGCCCATCCGTGTATCCATGCTTGGCATGGGGGTGTCTACCAAGGACGTATTTGGTGAAGGTTCAAGAAAGGAAACACTCTTGTAGCAAAACAATGAGTATCATGCCAGTATGGCTCAAGCATGAGAGGAAATCAGAGGCTTGAAATCTCAGTTTAAAGAGTTGAAGGAGCTATTCATGGAAATTGTGGCCAACAATCAAACAAGTCCCTCTCAAACTCCTTATGTAATTTTATATATATATATATATATATAAATTTTTTTCACCTATGTATATTTGCAGACCTCGTACAAGTATGGTGCATCCCATGTTCTGAGACTGTCTCACCTTCAGGTAATTCATGAACTGAGATACTATGTATATATTTGAAACAAAACTTTTTTTGTTTATTATTCGACATCTATTCAAAACTACTTTCGATTTTATGAATGATTTTTTTCATAGTTGGTTGGAGTTATGTATTTGTATATGTGAATGTTAAAGTTATGGAGGGATGAATGAAGAACTATAGTAGTGTGTGTATAAGTGCTTTGTATGTTGTGTTATTTGCAAGGTTTCAATTATAAATGTTGGAGTTATGGAGGGTTGAAGAAAAAAATACAATAGTATTTTTGTAATTGCTTTTCAAGTATTTCTTACAGGAATTTAATTGTAAATATTGGATTTATGAAGAATGCAATTATGAATAGTTGAAGGAAGAAATATAATAGTGTATATGAATGCTTTTCATGTTGTATTTCTTGCATTGTTTCAATTATGGATGTTAGAGTTATAGAGATATAATAGTGTGTGTATGAATCATTTGCATATGTTTCTTTTAGGGTTTCAATTATGAATGCTAGAGTTATGGAGGATTGAATCAATAAATAGAGTAGTATGTATATAAATGCTTTGCATGTTATGTTTCTTATAGGGTTTCAATTCTGAATGTTGGAGTTATAGAGGATGTAGTTATAGAGGGTTGAAGGAAGAGATATAGTAGTATATGTATGAATGTTGAATTATTGGATGAATGAATATATAAGTAGGTTTTGTAGTAAATGAATGATCTGATTCATAAATGAATGAATTTATAAGCATTTTTTGTATTTAATGAATGTATAATCAAGTTTATGAATGAATCAAAGAATAAATAAATGAATGTATAAGCAATTTTTGCATTCAAATGAATGAACATGTATATATTATTGAATGTATAAGCAGGTTCATGAATGAATGAACACACACACACACACACACACACATATATATATATATATATATATATATATATATATATATATATATATATTATTGAATGTATGTATGATCAAGTTGTGAATAAATAAATAAATGGATGTATAAACATATTAATAATGAGAAAATAAATAAAAATTCTTTACTGACACAAATTTTTTTTGCATCAGTAAAGGCCACATTTTTGACCAAATTTTTATGTCAGAAAAATCACTTTGTTGGCACAAAATACATGCCAGAAAACAATACTATTTTGGGGTTAAAATGTGTCAAAAAAGTTATGTTTACTGGAGCAAAAAAGTGCCAGTGAAGTGATATTTTTTTGCAAGAAAAATGTCCCTGAAATGTGGCCTTTACTGGTGCAAAAAATGTGTGTGCCAGTAAAGATGTTATATCTGGCAAAAAATATGGCACCAGTAAAGAGATTTTTTGGAGCAAATTTAGCGCCACTACTATTTCACGCCAATAAATTTATACCGACATGACCTACTATGGCATACTTATTGGCATATCAACAACGCCAACAAATTCCTTTGTTGGTGCTATTCATGTCTTTACTAGCGCGATATTCATGCTAGTAAAAATGAAATTTCTTGTAGTGATGTCATCATGTGTTGGGATGTTGCAAGTTCAAAACCCAATAGTATGATGTGTAACTGGTGGGGGTCTGCCTAACCCCAGCTTGCCTATAAAAAAAAGACAAGTATCTTACTGTGATACCAAAAGAAATGAAAGAAAGATTGCCTCAATTGGGAAAAGCTTTGTGTTAGTTGATTTTTTTTTGAGTTTGTGATATTTACACAAAAAAAATACCCCTTGGATTAGAGACCTAGCCGCATTGTAGCCCAGCACCTGAGGAGTCTGGTTTTAGATTTGGGTTGGCCTCAGAATTCAACAACATAGTTTTAGAATTAGTAATGAGTTGCAGCCTTGTGGTGCTACAAGTTCTAACCATTTGATTTGCAACCTAAAACCAAATAGACCAGACCATGTATATGTCAAATTTGACTGGTTTCAAACGTATGTTGTTCGATCCATGTTAGTACCAGCCCAATCCATACCTAATACTGGCTCAAATCCAGATTAGTGATCAACCAACTTTGCGTCCCTCATATTCAGATCAATCATATCCTTATAGATCCACATAAGAATTGGATCATATTCAACACTGATTTTGATCTGGGTTAAAGATACACCCACTTGCATCCTTTGGGTATGGATCAACCATATAAATTACCCTCCATTGATAATCTACACCAACAAAATGGAAGAAAGTAAGGGCAAGAGAGATATCTAAACATTAAGAACACCTATGTTATTTTATTTATAAAATGTGGGTAAAATGAATGTTTTTCATGTCATAGAAGCATAGTCACAAGATCTTCAAAAGTCAATATAATCTCCAAAAAAACATGATATTTTCAAAATACACTTATTTGAAAAATATCATGCTTTTATGATATATTATCATGTTATTAATATGATATTTATATTCTTTATATTTCTATGTATTCTATATATTTTTTAATGTAAATATATTGATTACTTCCATAGATTTTCTGCAAAAATTATTTTTTTTAAGATCATGAATTAATAAAACCTCATGGGATCATATTTGGCCTAATATCATCTATATTTTTACAAAAAAAATCAGAAATAATAATTTAGTTCAAATTTAAATACTATTTATACATGTTTCTTACATGTTTGATTGGGCTATTTTCTAGTAACAGTAACGGTTTGATTCGTCGGTCAGGACAGGCAGTTTTCTATTAATAATAATAGAGCTAGCTTTTTATTGACAATCATCTAACAGTAATAGAGCTAGCCATTTTTTGATAGTTAGAAACTGATAGAATCAAAAACAGAATCACAGTGCAAATCAGATTACAATAAAACATGATATGCATGTAAAACATTTGATTTAAATCATAACAAGGTTCAAGCATGTCATGTTTAGTTTTAAACCAAAATCCAGACGAAGGCAGCAAATCAAACATATGCAAAGAATAGAATAAGAACAACAATAGAATCATGTTAATATTCTGTAATAGGCAAAGGCGTATAAAAATACCCCCCTTAGAGAAGATTCTCCCCCATATATGGTGCAAAAAGGGTTCGGTGTCCTTCCCCCAGGATATAATAACCCCAATGATTTGGATCAGTGCACTCCGATGGTAGATCACCCTTCGAAGACAACCTCTATGAACAACTGTTGCAGAACTCCCCTTTCCGGGAAACACCCACAGGGCAGCAAGAGAGAGCAGGGCAGGGAGAGAGAGAAAAGCAAAAACTCGAGAGTCACTTGCGTCTGTATGTATGTAACTGCAGCCCTCTAACGACGTTTTATAACCCCTAAATGGGTACTAAAACGTGGAAGAGACTCGTTACCATTTATGAGGTAACGTGACCCGTCAACGGAATGATCCGTTAACCATTTTCTCTTTTCCCTTTTATTTAATCCAAATAAAAATAATAAATGCAGGATAAAAAGAACATTGGACTTAGATAATGGATATGGCCCTAAAGGGCCAATTACCCAAACCCGAACACGAGCCTGATCCAGTTCGATGCAGCGGACGCGCGCACGCATATGTGTGTGTGTGGTAGTCATCTCATCCCCTTATTCTTTGGAACAAGTGATAGAATCTCCATGTAGGTTATAAACCCTACAACCTTTTTGAGATTCTTCAATATGGGACTATTCCACATCATCAAAAGTCCAAAAGGTACTCTATAAAGGAGTGATTCCCAAATTGTTTTCTCCTTTGAATTAACTCATTATCTCTTCTTACATCCAACATTCCTCCATAAATTTAAAGAATGAAAACAGGAGGAAACAAAGATGCAAAATGGAGTAATCTACAACAGGACATATCATGCTTTCAGTAATGGTACATTCTGGTTTGAACCGCTACCTTAGTTGACTAACTTTACCCCCACAGGAACAAAGTGAACTAAAGTCTTGAACTTGAACCTTTGGTGTAAGAGTATCCATTAGCAACAATATGATAAAGGTTCTGGTTGTAATCTTTAGGGACGACGTGTTAATGGCCATGCATCAGAATCTTGTTTCATGAGTGACTTTAGGAATAACTCAATTCCTTAAACTGCGGCCTCACAGTCACACTCGCATAGGTGGGCTTCTCTAGAGATGCACTGCTAACATCTTGCCTAGAAGGCTTTGAACCCATTCAGAGTTTTCACCCTTCCTTACTTGCAGCTACAACACCTTTACAGAGTAATCAGGAGAAAAGACACAGATACATAGTATCACATTAAGAATGTGCTATCCAGTTCACCCTACAACTTGTTATTACCGCATTGAACCTACTTTGTAGGATCTCCACTCAGATAGGTTGGGTTGCCACTATAGATAAACTACTGATGGGTTTCAGTCTCATACCCTCTCTGAATTTCAAGATTAATGACTTATCTAGTTATTTCGTTAATGGATCAGTTGTGTTCTCTTTGGATTCAACATAGTCCATAGCAACCATTAACTGAGACACCAGTTCCCTTACAGATTTTATTCTAACTTGGATGTGTCTTCTCTGTTTTTTATTATATTTTGTGCTTTTGATCTTTGCAATTGTGGTCATATTGTCATAATGCACAGATATCGCAGGAATTGGTTTGCTCATTAAAGAAAGTTCCTCTAGAAGTCCTTTTAACCATTCAGCTTCAATTCCTGTTATATCTAAAGCACATCGTTCAGCCTCAAAAGTAGATCGTGACAAGATGGTTTGCTTTACTGATCTCCAGGTGACTGTGCCGCCACCCAAGGTAAATACATACCATGTTACGCCATAACTTTCAGAGTTCATGGCTATCCAGCTCGCATCACTATATCCCTTAAGAACGGCAGAGAATCTCTTGTAATGCAAACTCAAGAAAATAGTTCATTTTAGGTACCTAAGTACCCTGTCTAATGCCTTCCAATGAGTGTGATTTGGACGACTTGTGTATCTACTTAATTTTGTCACAGAGAACGAAATATCCGGTCTCGTGCAATTTGCAAGATACATCAAACTTCCAATAATCTGTGAATACCTTAATTGAGATACAGGAACACCAGTTGTATTCTTATAAAGAGGAGTAGAAGGTTCATATAGAGTTGCTACAGATCTTTCTTTGTCATAGCCAAATTTGTCAAGTACTTTCTCAATAAAGTAAGATTGAGAAATAACTATCCCATCAGCTGAACGAGTCAGCTTTAAGCCTAAGATCACATTTGCAACACCCATATCCTTCATATCAAATTTACTACTAAGAAACGACTTTGTCTCATTCACAATTCTTATATTAGAACCAAACAATAAAATGTCATCTACATATAGGCATAAAATGATACATGCATCACTTTTAACTTTGCAATAAACACATTTATCAGATTCATTGACAATAAAGTCAAATGATAAAATAACTTTATTAAATTTTTTATGCTATTGTTTAGGGGCATATTTTAGTCCATATAATGACTTAACAAGTCTACAAATTTTATTTTCATTACCAGAAGCCACAAAACCCTTAGGTTGATCCATATAGATATTTTCTTCAAGATCACCATGTAAAAAAGTGATCTTCACGTCTATTTGATAAATTGAGAGATCATAAATGGAAGCCAGTGTAATAAACACCCTAATTGTGGTCACCCATGTAACCGGAGAATAGGTGTCAAAATAATCTATTTCTTTCTTTTGTTTGAACCCCTTGGCAACCAGTCTAGCCTTGTACTTATTAATGAATTCATCTGCTTTTAACTTTTTCTTAAAGATCCATTTATATCCAATAGTAGATCTACCACGAGGAAGGTCAACCAGTTCTCAAGTGTCATTAGAGACAATGAAGTCCATTTCACTCTTTATGGCTTCTTTCCAATGCCCTTCTTCAGGTGAAGTCATTGCATCTCAGAAAGTGAGAGAATCATCCTCGATAAGGTAAGTGATATAATCATTTCCCAAATCCTTGGTAATCCGTGGTCTCTTACTTCTTGGTTCAACCACTTCCTCATACTCATTTGGTCCAGAGTGGGAACAAGATGACTCAACCCCCACATCTGTCATCATTTCCACATATTCGGGAATGAAACCAGAAGTTGAAGGTACATCTAAAGAAGAAAGATTCTGAGGTACACAAACTTTCATGGGAAATATATCCTCAAAGAATGTAGCTTCTCGAAGCTCAACAATAAAGTTTACATATATGCCAGATATTTCAGACTTAATTACTAAAAACTTATAGGCATAGCTATTCTTTACATAACCCAAAAAAGATAGCATCTATGGTTTTAGAACCCAGTTTTTTCCTGTTGAACTCTAGGACAAGTACCTTAGCAGACAACTCTAAACTTTGAGGTATTTTAAGCTAGATTTCTTATTTCTCTAGAGTTCAAATGGGCTACTATCCTTATGCTTCTGGAGAACTCTATTCAGAATATGACAAACTGTATTCAGAGCATCCCCCCACATATAGGTAGGTAATCCAGAACTCCCAAATAGAGCATTTATCATGTCAGTTAGGGTTCTATTCTTTCTTTCTGCAATCTCATTAGATTGAGAAAAATATGAAGTGATAAACTCATGAACTATGCCAACAGATTGACAATATTCATCAAGTTTGTTAGACGTATATTCTCCTTCTCTATCAGACCTCAATCTTTTAAGTTTTCTATCAGTTTGTGTTTTTGCTTCATTCTTAAAAATAAAAAACTTATCAAAAGCTTCATCTTTTGATTTTAGCAGATACACATAACAGTATTTAGTGTCATAATCTATAAAAGTGATAAAGTATTTTTTATGATTTCTAGTTAACACTTTATTAAACTCACAAATATCCGTGTGCACCAAATCCATTATTTCAGAATCTCTAACAATCACATGGAATGGTTTCCTACATTGTTTTGCTTGCACACAAATTTCATATTTTTTAGTTTTATCTATGGAATATTCAGGAATCATCTTCAAGTTCATCATGCATTTTACAGAATTGAAATTTATATGACCCAATCTATTATGCCATAAATCAGATGATTCTATATTGTAAGCAACATTAGACAATGAATCAAAAGAAATATCATTATCTAATTTATTACTGTAAACATGTTCAACTCGAAGTTTAAACAAACCATCATCTAAATACCCCTTGTCAATAAATGTTCTAGAATGCAAAATAACAACTTTATTACATTTAAAATTAAACTCATAACCCTCTCTAACTAGACATGAACCACTTAAAATATTCTTTCTAACTACAAACACATGGTACACTCTGTGTAGAGATAAAACTCATTCTGAAAGAAACTTCAGGTCCACGCGTCCAATCCCCATCACCTTTGCAGCCGTGAAGTTGCCTATAGTCACGGATATGCCTGCAACAACCTGATAGGAGACAAAGATAGACTTATAAGCACAAACGTGCACATTAACCCCAATGTCAACCAGCCACTCAGTTGGCTCATAAACATGATACATTTGAGGGTTAACAGAAACATATACAGTACTGGTCCCAACGACCTCAATCATCATATTGACTAGAGGAGTACCATCTGTGGTCCCATGAGCCTTTGCCTTCTTGAAAGGACATTCCTTGGCCCAATGCCCGACCTGTCCATAGTTCCAGCCAGGTTTGTTCTTTATCTTTTTTTGGATTTTGGCCTTGTGTTTAAATTGGTTTTTCATTGCAGGTTTAGCTTTTTGACCATTGCCTTTAAATGATCCTGTCATCATATTCACTTTAGGATGTTCAATTAGCATCATAACTTGTTTCTGACTCCTATGCTCTTCTTCAATGGCTATGGCTACCATAAGATCATCCAGGGAAATATTTCCTCTACGGTGCTTGCGAGACATGCCAAAGCCTACCCAAGACTTAGGAAATTTCTTCACGATGGTCATAACTTGAAACTTCTCAGGAAGTTTCATATCAGCCTCAGTCAAACTATGAAGCAATAGTAGAAACTCATGTGCATGTTCAATGACCGACTTGCCCTCAACTGTCTGATATTTCAGAAACTTGGCAACCGAGTACTTCTCAAGACCTTGGTCTTTGGTATTGTACTTTTTGTCAAGTTGAACTCATAGAGCTTTAGCAGTGGTAGATGAGGAACTGTATACGTCAAACAAAGTGTTGGACAGAGCTAACAAAATGCAACCATGATATATATCATCATTCTCTTTCTACTCTACAACCACAGTGACATCGGCGGGATCAAAATCAGTCTAAAAAACCGAAGGGCATTCAAACTCTAGAACAGATAACAAGCCTATAGTTGTGAACCAAATTTTCATGCGTTGTTGCCAGCGCTTGAAATTCTGATCGACAAATTTTATAGGCATACCGAACATGTCTACTTTCGGTATAAAACTGGATGAAATCGACATGCTTAGAATCACTATAAGAAAAACACTAATTAGCGATGGACATTTGCGTCAGACAAAATTCATCGCAAATTGGCGACAGATTAGCAAGAGAAAGATATTCATTGCTAAAATATCATTTATTTGTGATTTTAGTGACGGTAAATATTGTGTCAATAATCTGTTACTACTATGCGATGAATTAGTGATGGATTTTATTCCGTCTTCATATCCATCGTCGCTTAGCAATGGATCAACGAAAAAACTATTCTGTCATGGCCAAATAGCGACTACTTAGCGACAGAATTTGGCCATCACGAATCCGTCGCTAATTTCCCTGTAAATCCCTAATTTTCCCCTTTCTTTCTCTTTTCTATTTCGTCTCTGCCGCGTTTCCCCAGCCCGCCTCCCGTCGCACCCCGGCCCACCTCCCATTGCCCCCTATCCCGCATCCTGTTGCCCCTCGGCTCGCCTATTGTCGCCCCCCGGCCCGCCTATTGTCGCCCCCCGGCCCGCCTCTCGTCGCCCTCCGGACTGCCTTCTGTCGCCCCCTGGCCCGCTTCCTGTCGCCCCCCGACCCGCCTCTCGTCGCCCCCTAGCCCGCCTCTCGTCGCCCCCTGGCCTGCCTCCTGTCGCCTCTGGCCCGCCTCTCATCGCCCCCCAGCCCGCCTCCCATTGCCCCTGACCCGTCTCATGTCGCCCCCTGGCCTGCCTCTTGTCGCCCCCCGGCCCAACAACATCGCCGCTGACTCTCCTACCTAACTCACATTTACCCCCTTCCTCTCCGGCAGCCTTGCCGACCCCCTTCCGCCGCACACCCGACCTAGGCTGACACCCCTGTCTCGACATCCTCTTTCCCCCTCTTTTCCGCTCGTGTTCCGGACATCCCCAATGCCTTACCACTGTCTCCGGCAACCTCGCAGGTAACCCCGCGGCCCACCTCCCTGTATTGTACTATATATTTGTGCTTCGCAGGTACGTTGCTGAGCTAATTGCGTGATGCTTAGTGCTAAGCATTGCATGTGCCTAAAAATATAATGTAAACAGAAATAAGAAAAAAATGCAAATGCATAAGCAATTCAAATCGAGTAAATACCCATGGTGAGTAAGTGATGCAAGCACATCATATGTTATTTAATTTATTGGATGCAACACTTTTCTATTTACACACTCACTTAGTTGTGGATATCTAGGACTGCTTTGATGGAGTTTGGAGATCATGCTGAGCATGATTTTAATGTATGAGAATAGAAGTGTTCTTATTTTTGGAGTACGAATTCCATGCTCAACATGGTAGTAGTTAGCAGGATATTGGAGCATGTTTTCTGCAGGTACATGTTTAATATATGTTTTGATATAAATAATTTGAATATATTACAATGTTTGATGTGTCTGTATCCATGCTTGCACAAAATTATTTTCCATTTGATTATGCCTTCCATGTAAAATTGTATCCTGAAAACATGCTTCAAATAAATATATCATTTTATGAAATGTGATTTCATATTTTTAAATATCCTCGTGATGTGTATAAATATGATGTGATGATGTCACACACAAAAATTTACGCATTCAAAAAATTACTCATAAACAATCATCAAACAAGAATTAATAGATAAATTAGATATTTTTTTCATCATAGGATTATTAAGATTCTCTTTTAACTGATGATGATAATATCTGTAATATTATAGGACAAAATGATTGCAAACCGTGAATGAATGTAACGTAGGATAGTGGATAATGAGGTGTCGTATGAATATATGAATGGTGTTGACAGTTTTATTGAATTCGCAATGACAAGTGTCAGTACAATGGATCACACCGGTCGGATCAGATGCCTCTACACGATGTGTAAGAACAATCGATTTGTAGAACCTCATGGCGTTAGACATCACTTATACAAAAAGAGTTTTGTTAGTGGTTATCAAAATTAGATGCTTCATGGTGAATAATTTTGGAATAATTTTGATGCACGGGTAAATGTGGTGCACGATAATCCACATGTGGATTTGATATTTGATGTCGTAGGACCAGAAATGGGTTCTGCTATGGGACATAGTGATGCACCAACTGGGCAGAGGAAGAAGCAACAAAGGATGCATCTAGTATATTTTATGACTTACTTACAAATGCTGATGAGCCACTGTGGAATGATTGCGAGAGTCACACTATCTTGTCTGCAGTTCTTCAACTACTGAATTTGAAGTCAGAGTATAATTTGAGTCAATCATGTTTTGATCGTCTGTGCTCTATTGTGAAGAGTATGTTGCCCAAAGATGAGAAATTGTTATAAAATCTCTATCATGCGAAGGTTATGGTTATTACTCTCGGTATGGGGTATCAAAAGATAGATGCTTGTCCCAATCACTGCATGTTGTATTTCAAAAATTAAGAAAATAGCAGATCATGTCCATAATGTGGACATCCTCGGTTTAAGCCAAAGACAAAGGGAAATGGTAGCACAAGGTCAAAAGAAGTGTCATATAAGTCACTCTACTACTTCCCTCTCACCCCTAGATTGCAACGACTTTATATGTCATCGAGGACAACTAAATAAATGATATGACATGCAAATAAAGTTTGACATAATGAAGATAAGATCACATATCCTGTTGATGCAGAAGCTTAGAAGCACTTTGATCGTACTCATCAAAACTTCGCTTTGTAAGTGAGAAATGTTAGGCTAGGTTTATGTACAGATGGATTTAATCCATTTAGGAGTAGATCAACCCCATACTCGTGTTGGCCGGTATTTGTCACCCCATACAACCTTCCTCCAAGCTTATGTATGAAGCATCAAAATCTTTTCTTGTCTCTATTGATCCCTAGTCCGACGTCTTCAAGCAAAAATCTTGATGTATATTTAAGGCCATTGATTGATGAACTGAAAGTACTGTGGGATGATGGTGTTCTCACGTACGATGCCCACAAAGAATAAAACTTCAATATGAAGGCTGATGTTCTATGGACAATCAGTGACTTCCCTGCACGTGGTATGTTATCTGGTTGGAGCACACATGGGATGTTGGCACATACAAAATCGTTTAGATTGATGCATGAAAGGAAGCCGTGCTGATTTGATTGTCACCGTCGATTTCTACCCAGCAATCATCCGTTCTGATGACAAAAGACTATATTTTGAGCAAGCACAACTAAAACCGAAGTTCCACCCACAAGGTTGTCTGGCATAGAGATTTTAAGAAGATTGTGATACTTTCCATGTGGACTGACAGATGCTCGTAGGCCAACACCTTTTATTGGATTTGGAAATGATCATAATTGGACAAAGAAATTTATATTTTGAGAACTACTATATTGGTCGACCTTATTGATAAGACATAATTTGGATGTCATGTATGTGGAGAAAAATGTATTTGATAATGTGTTTAATACGGTAATGAATATGAAAGGAAAAATGAAGGATAATCTGAAGGCCTGTATAGATTTAAAAGTAATATGTAAAAAACCAGAATTGGAACTAAAAGTGTATAATGGCAAAGTACCGAAACCAAAGGCAAGGTACGTGCTTGAACCAGAGCAAGTAAAGCTGGTATGTCAATGGTTGAGACAATTGAGATTTCTAGATGGATACATTTCTAACATTGCTCGGGCTGTGAAGATAGACAAGGGACAGTTATATGGGTTGAAGAACCATGATTGTCATATCATTATGCAACGATTGATAGCCTATTATGCATTCCATGATATGTTAGACAAACCTATATGAGGAATATTGTCGGAGTTGAATAGATTTTTTAAAACATTGTGTGCATCAAAAGTCGTAGTATCTGAGGTAAAGAATCTCGAGGAATCTATCGTAACTACTATTTGTCAGTTAGAGAAGATTTTTCCACCAACATTTTTTGATGTTATAGAACATGTGATCATACATTTGCCATATGAACTTAGGGTTGGTGGACCTGTGCAATATCGGTGGATGTACCAATTTGAAAAGTATATGTTTTTTAAAAATTTTCTTTTCAATGCCATTAAGAAATTTATTGGAATCCGAGATGTATATTATTGACAGATGCATGTTTGACCTTAAAAAAAAGGTTCGAAATAAAGCTAGAGTAGATGGCTCTATTTGTAAAGCGTACACTTTAAAAGAAATTTCAAATTTCTCATCTATGTACTTTGAACCTCACATTCCACCACGTTACACATGCCCACCTCGTAATGATGATGAAGAACAATTAACTGTAACTGACAAATTGTCTATATTTCAACCACTTGGGCATGCATTTGGCAGTTGTCTGTCAAGACTTTTAAAAGATCGAGAGCAAGACGCAGCACAAATCTATATCCTTTTTAATTGCCTAGCAATCGACCCATACATCGGGTAAGTATACTTAATGTGTAACACTAAGTTCTATAAGTGCATACATGGTTCAGTAAAATAAGTTTTTGTTACGTGCAGGCGATTTGATTTGGAGTTGCAAAGAAAACTTCCACATCTCACTGATGCAGAAGTACAGAAAGAACATGAAAATAAGTTTGTGGCATGGTTGAAAGAGTTGGTAAGAACGATTGTATATATTCTTTCTCTGTAAACAACAATAAGATACTTAATTGGTCGTGATCATAGTCATTATTTATGCTTGTAGGTCCGCCATGGTGATGTTAAAGATCAAGAAATATGTGATTTACAAAATGGTTTGTCCAAATTTATGCAATGTTACAACGGGTACATCGTAAATGGTTATCGATTCCATACAAAAGGCTATTGTGTCAATAAGTCAATGATGAATAGTGGCGTGTGCATCAAGGGTAGCAGCTACAGTGAAAATGAACATGACTACTATGGTGTTATAGAAGAAATAATGAAGTTGACTTACTTAGGCACAAATAATAGCTTAACTTTATTCAAGTGTCATTGGTTTGATCCCACAACAACAAGAATCGACAAAGCCTCAGGCATTATGAAGATGAATCATAAATCAAGCTTTAGAACATATGAACCATTCATATTAGTCTCGCAAGCTCAACAAGTTTACTATACTTCATATCCGAGTACAAGGAAGTCAGATAGAAATGAGTGGTGGGCAGTTTGTAAGGTGAAGTCTAAACTATACCCCGAGTATGATTAGTTACAGGAAGACAAAATTGCTGAAGAGGGTGATTACTATCAATCAGATGATATATATGACTTCTCTTATGATCACAATGTCGCACATAGTATGCATGTCACATCTCCATTGTTCGATGGCACATGCATGGAAGAATGTAATCCAAATGATATACCAAGTGGATGGGCACTAAATGAAGAAGAAGAAGATAATGATGAAGAGGAGGAGGAGGAAGAAGAAGAGTATGGAAGTAAAACAAGTGATGAGGAATCATTCTCGAGCTAGTGAAATACATCTTGTAATACATACATGTATTTGATCTGAATGATTAGAATGTATTGAAATGTATTGCAATGATTGAATGTATTGCATGAACTTATTTTCGATTTGATTATGTATCTTTAATAGGTTTTAACTACTGAATTGAATGTATTGTAACATGTTAGAATTATTTGAATGTATTACAATATTTGAATGTCTTGCATGAAGTTTTTTTTTATTTGATTATGTTTTCATGAAGATATAGAGTTGTGTAACTGATCCAATTGTATTGCAAGTTAAGGATAAGTATTGCAATATTTGATATCTTATGTTTTAATGTAGGTCCATGAAGATATCTTATATTTTAATGTATTACAATATTTGATGTGAATGATTTGAATGTATTGAAATGTATTGCATGCCGTTTTTTATTTGTTAGAATATGGTTCGTGAAGGTTACAGTCGTCGAGCACCCAGTGGTAGCCAGTCTGAGCCTTCATCTTCACGGGCTGCTTCGACAGATATATCATTTAAATAATTGTATACTTGATTAATTTAAATGTGCATTGTGTAAATTTCTAACTCATTGTTCTGTAGGTGTTGTTTTGCCTACACATGACCCACCTACGCCAGATGCAGGGCCTTCTCAGTGTGACACACGATGAGTAATTCAAATAGTGTATATTGATAGTCGACCGTAAGTATTTCATTGTCATTTGTCCAATACTTAACTTATAAAAAGTGTATATCGACAGTCGATTGTTAATGTGTATCAATTCATGTGCAGCGCGAGGTTTGAGCAGCAAGAAGTAATACAAGAAATTACGAAGTCATTACTGCATCGTCTTCTAGGACCGGTAGCGCAATGAAAAAAGTACCCAAGAAAGGTGTTGGACAGATTAATATCCTCATTCATGGTATGCAATCATTTATCATAAAAAGAAGTGTTTTATATTTATGTGTGCTAACTTTATGTAGGCTTCCCATCACTTTGTGACTGCAAACAAGGAGAAAGACGCAAGGGTAGTGTGGTAGAAGGTTGCTGCCAATCGATTTGCCGACATGCTGCACAATATGAAAACTGCAACAAAAACAACAACTGGTGGGATAGATGATCCACTGCAGTGGAAGGGTCATGGGCTTTTTGCTATCAGGAGAGATTATTGGGAGGGCATGTGCGACAAGTGAGCGAGCAATGAATTTTGAAACCGCTCAGCAAAGGTTGTACAAAACCGAACAAAGATGCCCGATGCCCACTTACACACAGGTGGATCTAGGACTTTTGGGAGCCACCACAAGAGAATGGTAACTCATCAATATATATATATATATATATATATATATTGTCAAATTTGTAAGTATTTTAGCATACTTATTAATCAATTTTTTTTATCATTTAACATTGCAGAAAGCAAAAAAATGAGACATTGTGCCTTATAAGGATGTGTTTATTGAAACACATAAACGTAAGAGCACGGAAGATTTTGTATTAAAGAAGGTGAGAGCAACATCAGTATATATTTACTGTATTAATAAACATTGTAATGTACAAGTTACTTTGAATTATGTTATCATAAATATTACAATTCTAAATTATTAATTCATATTCTAATCAATACTTTGTAGGAGTCATACAAGCAACAAATGGTACAACGATATGACGATGACTCCACTCAGCATCCGCCTTTTGATCCTGCGGCATGGGTGACTGCAACTGGTGAACCCAAAAAGGGTCATGTGTTCGGGTTTGAAAGTAACATGAACACCATAACAGTCGTTGCCTCCTGCAACCATGATTCTCAGAGTTCTCCCGCCAGCATCAACTCCCAACATCCAATTGACCCTGCTATGTCTTGGGATGGTGTTTGTCAGCGTCTTGAGGACAAAATGCAATACTTTTTAAATGAAGTCATTTCTAACATTGTCCGTAATGAGTTGTGCAACTTTTTTCAGGATAGGAGAACTTCGTCTGCATTCAACAAGAGCTCTGGTGCCCGTCAGGTATAAAGATTCATGTCATTTGTTTCATGTTGTTAGATTCCAAGCTAGTATATGTATGATTGAATACATATATGTAGGATTGCCTCACAATGATTTTTTTTGACACCTTATAACACATATATTAACACATATATGCATGATTGATTCACTATACAATTTTTATGACACCCTTATAACACATATTTGCATGATTGAGTCACTATATATATATTTTTTAGTCTTAGAACATATATTTGAATTCTGTTAATATCCTTCAGTTTATTGCTATTCTCTATGTCATTCAACCATTTACTTTGTTGCATTAGATTAAGTGCATTGCATATAATTTATTTCATTATATTTTGTTTATAATTACTAACTTTTTTTTCTCTTGTAGGATGGTGGAGATGATCAGCGTAGCGAAGCTGATGTAGGCATGGAGGGAGGCACAAATCGACAAAATGAAGAGGATAATGCCCAAAATCTTGATGAGGATTAGATTCATTTGTTTAATTTCTTTGACATATTTGTAACTAATTATAACTTGACAATGATTGTATTTGGTTGTTAAAGTTTGCCTAACTTAGAACTTGTGTTACATTTATTCCACCTGCATATGTATTTTTTATGTGTATTTTTTTTTATAAGCAGGTTATATGATTTGTATAACAAGATTTTTTTCTCGAGTTTCAGAAATTTAAAAAAAAATTATTTTTTTTAAAAACTTAGTGACGGATACGTATCCCTCGCTAAATAGTAGCGACGGATTAAATTTCGTCGCATAACCAAGTTAGTCTCTATTTAGCGACGGATTAATGATAGACATGACCCATCGTCAATCCGTCACTACTTAGCGACGGATTGGCGACAGATAAATTCTGTCACAGTTTAGTGACTAGGGTTATGCGACAAATGCTATCCGTTGCTACTCTATCGCAAAAGTCATCATTAACGTCTTTAGCGATGGATAGCGTTCGTCGCTTTTACGCATTTTTCTTATAGTGAATCTTCTCTAAGACTGACAAAATAAAAAATAGAATCACAGTGCAAATCAGATTACAATAAAACATGATATGCATGTAAAACATTTTATTCAAATCGTAACAGGGTTCAAGCGTGTCATGTTCAGTTTTAAACCAAAATCCAAACGAAGGCAGCAGATCAAACATATGCAAAGAACAAAATAAGAACAACAATATAATCATGTTAATATTCTGTAATAGGCTAAGGCGCATAAAAATACTTTCCTTGGAGAAGATTTGCCCCCACATACGGTGCAAAAAGAGTCTGGCGTCCTTCTCCCAGGATACAATAGCCTCGGCGATCTAGATCAGTGCACTTCGATGGTAGATCACCCTTCGAAGACAACCTCTATGAACGACTGCTGCAGAACTCTCCTTTCCGAAAAACACCCACAGGGCAGCAAGAGAGAGAAGAGAGAGAAAAACAAAAAACTTGAGAGTCATTTGCGTCTGTATGTATGTAACCACAACCCTCTAACCACATTTTATAACCCTTGAACGAGTACTAAAACGTGGAAGAGATCCGTTACCATTTACGAGGTAATGTGACCCGTCAACGAAAAGATCCATTAACTATTTTATCTTTTTCCTTTTATTTAATCCAAATAAAAATAATAAATGCGGGACAAAAAGAACATTGGACTTAGATAATGGATATGGCCCTAAAGGGCCAATTACCTGAACCTGAACCCGAACCCGAGCCCGGCCTGGCTCGACGCGACAGGCAGGCACGTGTGTGTGTGCGTGGTAGCCATCCCATCCCATTGTTCTTTGGAACAAGTGATAGAATCTCCATATAGGTTATAAACCCCACAACCTTTTTGAGATTCTTCAGTATGGGACTATTCCACATCATCAAAAATTCAAAAGGTACAGTCCAAAAGGTACTCCATAAAGGAGTGGTCCCCAAATTATTTTCTCCTTTGAATTAACTTCTCATCTCTTTTTACATCCAACAAAAACTAGTCGTTAGACATTCAATATTGATACCACCTCTGGGTCCCTTAAGGGCAGGGTGGTTGTGAGGGTGCTGAGATGAAAGCACCTGATCAAGTTCCATTGGTGTAGAGGTGTGTTTGTAGCATTCGGAGGTGGGCCGCCTAATACAAGGTGGTTATGAACCCCACTAGTGGCGGAGCCACACAGGGGCTAGGGTCTACACGTTTCTTCCCTGTTTGATCCTTCCGTCAGGACAAGCTGTTTTCTAGTAATAGTAATGGTTTGATCTGTACCTTGGGCAGTTTTTTAGTAACAATAATGGTTTGATCCATACCAAAAGATAACTGCGGGCAAACAAATAGAACACCTTTCCGTAGTATCAATACAGTCACATGGATCGTAAGTGCATGAATGTGATGTACCATACATTAGTCTACGGTTCTCAGTGGAATAGGTAACAAAGCTAATTTGCTGCCTACTGCTACTAAATCACCGCCCCCAAAGTCAAGCTGGTGCTTGTTGTTGCACCAGGAGCTGTTGCGCCAGGTGCTAAAGTGTTAGTGTTTTGTATCAGCCAAAAGCTCCATTTCTTCCTAATGAATGGCGTATTCATCCTAATTCCTAAAATTGAGGGATATATCATCATCTACATAGGCCTAATTATTATATCATAGAGCTCCATTGAAAACAATGTGTTTTTGCCAGTTAATAACGATAAGTACACGACGACAATACTACTGATTTTAATTTGGTTATATTCCTTCCTCTGAAAAAACTTGGAATTCCATAACAGGCTCCTTCAATCTTTTGCTCTGATAAGATAGGAGGTAACTTGACACTCTTTAAAGAAAAAAACTTGGGTTTGGTTTATACTTTTGGTGATTCGATTTTGGCTTTGCTCAAGATTGTGATGATACGTGAGCTCATGCTCGAGCTCCAACTCTGCAAAAATACACATGTTTGGTAACGTCTCATGAGATTCAAAATAACTGAAACGAGAGAATGAATCTCATTATAATTGGTCAATAAACTGACACAAGCAAGAATGAGAATCACACCAAGAAAGACCATTGTGGTTCTGTTCTGAAAAACCTACATCCATGATCATAAACCTCACTTCTCATGCCTGAGGTGGTGTTGTCTCCATTGCCATGTATCATTGAATTACAAGATTCTTGCTTCTCTTGGACTCTTAAATACAGTAGGTAAAATCTTAAAATTGTTACCTTCCTTATCTTTATCTTCATCTTCATTAGGTAGCTAGGAACCTTCACTCTTCTGCAGTCCTTTCTTCATTTGACATCTTCCCTTTATTGGGTAGCATTAAATCCATTTTTGGATCTGCATCAGGACAACCATGATCTCTATCCAAACAGATAACCAAACATCAGAAATTGAGTGGTGAGAACCAACTCTCATTTGCAAAGGAAAATGAGCATCGTTTTCTCATTTACGTGAGAATCAGAATCGCAAGAAGCCTTTAGTAATTCTAATTCACATGACTCAAAATGAAATTTGACTGGGAGTCATATAGCAGCAAACCAAACTTACCCCAAGCTTTGAACAAAGCAAGTTCAGCTTAGAGGGGCAGTCCTTATTTTTCAAACTAAAACGCTTTATCATGAAAATGAATCTAGTAGCCAAGGCCCCACCCCACTGCGCCAACCCCCTTGGGGCTCCCATGCAATATTTGTTAGCAATAGGTAAAGTAGCAAAAAATTGTTGAATATAGAATAAAAAATTTGAAAGGTTTTGCATTCAAAACGATGAATGACAAAAAAGATATAAAAAAATGAGTTAAAAAATGCAAATAATTCATCTAGGAATTAATTCAGATATAATTTTGTAAAACAAAATAAAAAAACAAGCACACACACACACACATATATATATATATAAATTTATATATTAGGTGATAGTTGCTAACCACTTTTTTAACTAATCTGGCTTTGGAAGGATTTTTTTTCTTCATGTTTTACCTAAATCTAGGGTACGGGTACAGATGTGCTCGGCATAGTTGATTTATTAAGAAACAACACTTGGATCATGTTTTTCAATAAAAAACATGATTTTCTAAGCTATAAATATTTATAAAAATCTTAGACGATCAATTTTCAATTTTCCAGATGTTGTAAAAACATAATTGTATATCAAAATCAGATAATCCAAGAGTTGATTTCTATAAAAGCAAGCATGTAGAACACATCTATATGGTTAGATTTAAGAAAAGCATGAGAAAACCATTCAAAAGCCTGATTAGCTGGACAGTTAACTAGAAAAGTAGTTAGCAGCTACCACCTTCATTCTCTCTCTATATAAATTTAAATGTAACATTTTTCGTAGAATATAAAGCGAAGGTATAAAAACCATGAGAGTCATATTCGTGATCCACTGTGATCTGAACTCAAGATCCAATCCAATTGGATTCATAAGTGGAAGTTACCACCCACAACTTTTCCAATGCTCTTCCAGTTTTAATTTAAGTTTTTCATCTGCATTCCAAGCAACTGCACAAGTGAGTGATAAATCACAGCTGAACACTTCCACTTATCCAAACGACCATGTGGATTTATTAAAACCACAAACTTTTGGGATTTGATAACTGCATCCTTAGCGGCCAATTACCGGCAGTTCACAAACAGGACCTGAAAAAAAGAGTTTTTTTTTCTTCTAAGTATCATGGAAAAGAAACGTGGTTTAAACGGAGCTTTTTTTTTCTCAAAGGCAAGCCGGGTTTACGCATTCATTGGGTTTTGAACCTGCAACGTAGGTGACGTTCACTAGCTGAACCTACCAGACAAGCAGAGCCTATGCAAACCGTCATTGCGCCATGTTGCGATGACACGACGTAACACAAGTCGATACTCACCACGTGACACACTAGAACACGTGACCAAAAAAAGAAGAAGCTTGTATCTTTAAATAATTTTTTGTTGTCCATAATCAAAGCTTCACGTACCAAACCCATTAAATATATTTCTTACACATAAAAATATGAAAAAAAGTACGTATACCCTCGTGTTCGTATCCGCATCCACGTGACACGGCCCACTGTAGCTACAGCATGGCCGGCCCGCAACGTTCCGATGCCACAAAACTCTGCACAGATATTCAACGCTCACTGCTGAAGGCTGACCAGGTCGTCATCCCGTTCAGCTTATACACCAGGTATCTCCATACACAAATTAATAAAAATATATAGATCCTCTTGGGAGAACTCCTCACCACCTTTTATCACAGCACATCATTACAATAAAAAGGAAAAATACAAAACACAAACAGTGCCAAAAAGCATGCTAATTATTTCCCTTCCTTTCTGTCCAACGCCATTAATTTCAAGCCATAATAATCTTTTGGTCCTTCACTGTCCTGTCATCGAAAACAGCACGTCTAATAATAAGCACCCCCACCCCCACATGGATTTGAGAATGGGTTCCCCCCCATCGTATGATATCCGAGAGCTCCAAACACACAAACACATGCTGATTAAAACGCCGTGCCTTTAGAGATCAAAAAATCGATTTTCATGTAGTCTTTGAATTTATACTGTTTGATTGATCAATGTGTGATGTTTGGAATCCGTTACTTAACAAGAATAGATTGTGGTACCTTTCTAAAAAGACGGATCCTTTGTTTACCTACCTCATATTGCTAATACCGAATTTCGGGACCAACAAAACAGCAAAATAAACATTCTGAAATATCTAGTTTATGCTCTCCTTAGGCCAGATGTTAAATAAAACAAAAAAAATAAAATAAACGCCTGGCCATTTTCCCATCGGCTTGGAAAAGACCAAATATGCCTTTTTTTTTCTAAGAAAACTTTTCCAGCCATTTTCGACCTGCAAATGGCCGGCATAGAAACACTAGAACAGGAGTTGCAGCTATTTTACGGCCAGTTGCTGGCCGGAAATGGCTGATATGTGGATTGCTCGGGAAATAGAGACGGGGAAGAGGGCAACGCCCTTCCTAGGCGTGATAAGCTGGTCTTTTGGAGTGAAAATCAGACCAAGGGAGCAATCTTTTAGCATCCAAACGAAGCATAAACTCAGTTCAGCTTCCCCTCTATAGGGGAAGCTTAAATACGGTTTACACAACCGAGATTACACCATCGGCTGTATTTTCCATGAATAAACACACACATACACATGCGCGAGTGCGACACAGGAATCATCCTTATCCTCAAAAGTTGGGCTAGTAAAAAAAACTTGAATGTCTTGAACATCAAATTCTAGTGTAATATACAAGTACAACCACATAAAATCATGAAAAAAAACTAATCTAACCGTGCCCCTTACTGAATAACATCACCACCTATTTACCAAGATCTAATAAAAAATCTTGAATATTTTTATCAGAAATTTAATGCAACATCGTTATTGTGATTTTTCTCCCACTAAAATGAACATTTTGAATATAAAAAGTACTATAATATGGATTTTTTACCCACCAATTGAGTCCGAAGAACAAAACACCTGAAACTAAAAAATTTGAAAATTTCCTGAAACTACGATTCACCATGGGTCCTAACGAGTGGACCCCACTTTTGAGGGGTATGGATGATTGCTGCTCTCTGTGTAGACACCAATGTTGTCTTGTCTGTACCCATACATTTAAGATCCATTTCCAGGTATTGATTGGTCAACACCACTGTAGCACACATCATTTAAACCAATTTCGTTTAAATACTTCTTTATTATATATATATATATATATATATAGAGAGAGAGAGAGAGTAGGGACCATATCACAAAGAGGAAAATAAAAATAACAGCTGGTTAGTAACCTGTCAGATACTGTGAAAGAATGGTGTGGAGTTGGGGGGAGTCAAAGTTGACGTAGAGGGGGCCAGGAAGACGTGCCACGACATCTCTACGTGGACTGATCCGCTTACCTGTCGCCCACTAATGCTCTGATTGGTCCAGGCTTTTCCTTCTCGCCTCGTCGATAAGGGTGCCCTCAGATGGACAGGTGTATGGACGGGATGCAGCTGGCTCCCTCCCTCCCCCTTTTTGTTTTGTGCTGTTTTTGTACAAACGTACGAACCAAACCAGTAAAACAATTGAAAAAAAACACAAATTGCAAAAAACGCTGGCACCCCCTCCATCTCCCCCACCACGCCACTGCCCATTGTGGGAAAGATTTTTATTTTCATTTTTCATCGCCAGATCTTTTTTTCCCTTTCCAGGCAGCGACATCCCACCGTTAATTAATGGGACACTGGTAACACACAAACACCCCCCTCAGTTAAGCAACATATCTTTTTCCTGATATCTTCCCTAACAATCTGTAAAGTCCAAAGTTCACAAGGCAGACCACATATGTCACGTCCTACTCGCAGACAAAAACCCCTATCATCAGCCCCCTTCCCCCTCCTAAACCCCTACCTGCAAACTTTGTTCAGAAATTATGGCAAAAAATTATTACAGGTTATTATCAATGAGATCTCATTATCAATACTTCCATAGAGCATAGAGAGGCGCCCGTCAACGGACTTTATTCCTGATCTGTGACGTAAAATGACTTTTGCTTTTTCGAGAAAGAAATTTACCCCGAGAGAGAGAGAGAGAGAGGTCTGACATGAGTCATATTCTTCGTATCAAATCTGTAAAATCCTCAAAGCAAAGGATGAATTACACGAAAAAGAAAATCATACATAGAGCAGAGAGAGTGAGTGAGAGCGAGAGAGAGTCAGCTAACCTCGGGGCAACTGACATGGTTGGGGTGTTGGCATTCACGAGGATGCAACAAGCAGCTGCTGCTACTGGTGGTGACCGATGCGGGTGTTGCTGAGCTGGTGGTGCTGCTGGTGACAGTAAAGGAGGGAAATAAAGCAGGAGAAGAAGGGTGGTGGTCTTCGAGGGCCAGCAACCCGAAGGAGGCCGAGCATTGGTGGTGGAGTAGTTCCTCGATGGTGGTGACGTTGACATCGCCGTCGTCGTCATCGGCTACAGCAGCACCACTGCAAAAGCCACTGCCAACGCCGCCAATTTGCTGAATGGTCGCAGCAGATGGCGATGATATCTCATTCGTTGGCAAACTAGTCACGCTCAGAGGGGACTGAGGAGCACGCTGCCCGCCCTTGCTGCTGTGTCCTCCCATGGCCATTGGCTCCGATACCTGCTTCCCGTCACGCGGCGGTGAGAACACGACCGGCAGATACTCGTCAGTGTCGCATGCAAACTTTGAGTTCTTGAAGTGCTCCTTCAAAGCTTCCAATCCCTATTTTTTTCCAGCATCATCATCACCCGCAAAAGCCGAGAGAAGCACAAAAAAAGTATGAGAATCCATCACATAATGATAGTATCATAGTGCATATATGGATGAAAGATATCAAACACAAACAGAGAGAGAGAGAGAGAGCAGACCTGCAAGCGAGCATAGGTGACTTCACAAATCTTTCTCGAGTTGAACGCCTCCCATGGCTGTTTATGGAAGGCCTTGTAGAGCCTCCACGTCGCCTTTGGAGACGTTAAGTTCACAAATCCATAACCAACGTTGCACTTGTTCCTGCAAAATCCCATTCATCCAAATCAAACAACACTATATACACTCAAGCTATCTCATAAAATACAGGTAGAATTGGACTAAGCTTATACTTGAAATCGATGGGGAGATATACGAAATCGTAAGCGGATAAAGGCTCATCGTCATCATCAGTGATCTGCTCGTTGCAGCTTATACAGTGTTGATCAAGCATGTTGAGCAACAGTTTCTGACTGCACGCAAGAAACCAACATGGAGATGAACAAAATGAAGGATGTGAAATGAAAAAAATATGTTCAATTACCAAAAGAAATACACAACGAAGAGAGAAAAAAGAAGAAAATTTACTGATACCTATAGACGACTCGAAAAGTCGAGGGAAAAAGAACATAGAAAGGGAAAGGCAAGAGAGGGAAAACCTGTACTTATTGGGAATGTTCTTTATCATGACGGTGGTCCTAGGGTCGACCCAGTTGGATCCTGCCTTGGCTTCGTCGAATGCGAAATGCATCTCCACGTGCATTCTCACGTTCCAATTCTTAGCCCCACCACCACCACCTCCACCACTCTTAAAACCGAGGTTGGCAGCACCACCACTACCACAGCTGCCACGAGGAGAATGACTTGTTTGACGTTGTGAAGAGCTACCGTTCTTGGCCTTCCTGCGAGTGAAAGCTTCCCCATCGACGCCGGGGGGAGAGGACGCCGAGGACGAACCTCTACAACTCAACCGAGCATTGTTAGAATTGGGAGCCCCGCCCACCAGACCAGTTCCTCTAGCCATTGCGTCTCCTTTCTCACTGTTATTTGAAGCCGAGCGCAATGAAGAGAGCCAAGACGATTGGTCTAGCGGCCTCGGTTGCGAAGGGAAAAAGGCAGAAGGATCGGGTGTAAATGCAGATGGCCTTGCGTGGTAGTAGCCGAAGCTTCCATTGCTGCTAGCAATGGCGCTCGCAACGGCGACAACGTTACCCAACCGCCTGGCCTGGCCGCCGGGACGGCTGAATTCAATCTTGATGCGCTTGCCGCATATCTCCCGTCCGTTCATCTCGGCCAGCGCCCTCGCTGCATCCCTAACGTCGTAAAACTCCACGAATCGGTGTTGGCGCTTCGATGGTGTCTCCCTCAGCTCCTTCACGGGCCCTGTGCGCAGTAATATATATATATATATATATATATGCTGCATTAGTCCACCAACAACGGCAATCCCTTCATTTCTTTTTGTTTTTTTATTTCTCCGCAGACAAAGAATGACACAATCAATACCCAGAGAGAGAGAGAGAGAGAGAGAGAGAGAGAGAGAGAGAGAGAGAGAGAGAGAGAGAGCTTCTTTATCGATGTCGAAGAGAAAGAAAAAACATACCAAAAGCCTCGAAGATGTTCTTGAGTAAGCTGGACGAAATCTCCGAATCCAAATTGAAGACCACCAACGTGCCTTGGTTACGAGCGTTGAGCAACCCACCACCGCCGGCAGTCTTGTTGTTGCCCCTCATCGGCGCGGTACTGTACTGAGCCCACACCGCGCAGCCACCGATAAACCCTCTGGCCTGACGAGCCATCCGCGACGGCGGAGGCACCGCCGCCTCTCCGGCACTCACGAGGGCCGTATAGTGCTGGGCGAGCCTGCTTTGCTGCAACATGTGCTGCTCCTGAATCTCCACCAACGCCCTCTGCGAATGCCTAACGTCGAAGAAGTGAACCGTCACCAACCCTTGCTGGATATCCTCCATCTCCAGCGCCCTCACCGGACCAAACACCTCTAATTCGCTCACCAGGCATCCCTCGCTCACATTGGGCGGCACCGAGCTCAGCAGCAGCGACCTCGACGCGTTCTCTCTCCCGCTCGGGCCGAATTCGGCTGGTCGAGCCACCGGTCTAAGGGGACCACAAGCCGGAGGAGGTGGGGGAAGAGGATGGGGAGGAAATTCGCAAGGATAGTTGTAGGGATAGACAAAGGGAAACGTCGTCGTCATACCAACCACGGTGCCAACCACGGTTTTGGGCCTGAACTCCTGCGCTCGAGGGTCCAAATGGGTGGATTTCGACGACGATGACGGAGCGGGCAAGAGAAAGCCGATATTGCTCATGCTCGCCGGCGGCAAGGATGCGACGATGGTGGTAGCGGCGGAACCGGCCTTTCTCGCTCTTCCAACGCCAACGGAAGCAGTCTCGAGGATGAAGCCATTATTACCATTACCACCATCGCTCCCCATCGATCAAGAAAAGCAAACAAAAGAAGAAAAGAATCGAGCAGGCACACCGCTAGCTTGGTGGTGAGGAGGTGGGGAACCGAAGAAACGGGGAAAGCTGAGCTGGGGTATCTGCGTCTGACCGCATGCACAACTCCGGAAATCTGGGTTAGCCAAAATAAACAAGATTAGAGAGAGAGAGAGAGAGAGAGGGAGAGGTAGGGTTTTTCTTTTGGGAGGGACAGCAGCAGAACCCTGGAATGAGAGATAACCGACTACATAAAAAATCAGAAAGTTCTCATAACATAGTAAATTATTTAATTTATATAGCCTTCGGAAGAGAGAGAGAGAGAGAGAGAGAGAGATGAATGGTGACTAAGCAAAAGAGGGAGGCGGATGGTGAATGACCGACTCGTATGAGTTTAGAGAGAGAGAGAGGTGACCACAAAAACCGACGATTTCATCGGAAACCGGTCGGAAATAAGAACGGCGGTACCCCGGCGAGGGGAAGCAGTCAAATCAAAGCTATTAATGAGAAAGACCCTGTACAGACGGTTTGCCGGCGCCCATTGAAGTCCCCCAAAGTAACTGTCACTTCACAAAACCCCTCGACTCTTCCCCTTTTCTCTCTCTCTCTCTCTTCTTAGTCAGTCCTACGGGAATTTGTGATGGTGGGAATATCCACTACTTCTTACTTCTTAGGACCTTATTATATGAAAAATATATTATATGACCAGATATGCCTTCTGCTTCCTTATTTAAAAAAAGAAAAAGGACACCTTTTCTCTTTTCCTAATGCACCAGAATACCCTTTACGGAACCCATTTATTTCATATCTTTCTTTTATTTTTTTACTGACATACCCCTTCTGTTTTTAATAATTATTAACTAAATGCATCATGGACAACAACGTCCCGGTTATCGTCTTCTCTATGAAAAGAAGTTAAGTTGGAAAGGTTTAAATACTAATCGCCCATACTTAAAACGGGCAGCAATCATATTTATTGTAGCATGGTAATACAAACCATTATCCAAGAATGGTGGGCTTTATTTATTGAGAGAGGCAATTATTAAAATGAGGGGTTTCGAAATTGGGAGGAGAGAACATGACGAGACATTATGCATCGGTAGTATTATGTGCATTGTGTTTCGTTTCTAGTTGGTGTTTGAATATTTGGGATTTTAGAGAGAGAAAGAGAGACAAAGGTCACACGTGTGAGGGGTAACTTTCACGTTCGTGATATGGGGGTATCTGAAATCCCGGTTATTGTTGCAAGGAGGGATGAGTGGCTTCCTCCCAACACTGTTATTGCTTGTCAAAAGAATCAAAGAAAAAAAAAAGGAGGGGGAAAAGGGGGGGCTTTTGTGAGGTGAAGGAGACACCTCACTTATCTCTCTAGGGTCACGGCACACGTGTGGCGGTCTTTCTAGAGCATATAGGAAGGCTGAGTGGTCCGACAGGTTAATTCCAAAGCCCTTTTTTCTATTCGTTTTTCTTCGTTACTCGCACGGTTTTGTCTCCCATTCTGCCTCAATAGACATGCTCCCACTCTCCCTCTATCTGGCCTTCCATGACCCCTCCTCACTTCTTCCACACATCAGGTCCCCCACCTACACAAGACCATGATATATATATTATACATCAATCTCTCTCTCTCTCTCTCTCTCTACATCAGTCTATCTCTCAAAAGCTGTTGCTATCATGTGTCTTAATGTGTTGTCGTGTAGGATGTCAAGAGTGGGATACATATCAACTTTATATGTTTGAATAAACATTTTTCTCTATGTTGTATAAGTTGAGTCAATGAATAAAACATAAACACCATGAACCCTAAAGCTTTAAAGCCTATTACGTGAAAGGGACTTGAGATCATACCTTCCTCCCCCACCAACCACGCTTGAGGGTTCAGGAGTTTAGCCTTAATGGAGAAGATGCCAACATCTTCTATTTTCTGTCTTTTTTTTGCCATTTATTACACCGGAAAAGGCAAGCTGGGGTTAGTCAGACCCTTACCAGTTATTATTCAAGGAGCCACTAGGGTTTGAACCTGCAACGTCCCCCCAACAAGAAGACGTGCACTGATAGCTCTTACCAACCAGGCAGAGCCCCGGTTGGTAGGTGGGATGGGAAACCTGCCCTGCTGAAAACTCTTGCCTTTATGATTGCCATGCACAATGGTGTAAAGCCCTGAAGTCGTCCCTCTCTCCCACCAAAGAGCCTGCTGCTTTAGCCTTGTGACAACAAGGACACGCATCCTGAGAATCGAACTCTAAACATCCTTAAGCTTAATCTTGAACGCCTGAAGCTGAACCACTTAGCCAGTAATAGGTTTACAAATCGATGGCATCGAATAGGACGAGTTTAAAAAGAGCGGGAACGCTTTAGTGCATATCATGAAATCTGCCTTGATCATGTTTTTCTTGATCAATGTTTTGAAAGTATGTATTTTTTAGTGGAAGACCATATCAAGTAGCATGAACGAGACAAAATATTCACCCCAAAAAGGGTTTCACGAGTATGTGCTTAACGGGTCAACTCTCCTTTTGATACATAGGGATATATGGAAAAACGTGATTATAGAACATTTATGCAGGGGATATTTCCAATGTAGAGAGAGAAAGTGCAGCCTCATGTATCACAATATGGCCTCCAGTAAAAGCTAAAACTAGGTGAACAATGGAAATTCAGAATTAAAAATGCATGACCTATTGAAGTTAAATCGTTGTGATCATGCCTTTCTTGCACCAACTTGTTCTGCTTTTTCATTAACCTCCAAATCTCCAAAATTTGTTACTTTTGATAGACAAAACCCTTATTTGTACATTGGCCCCCCTTTCTCCTAATCAGGAGGATAGGCTTCGGTTGTCTGGTAGGAGTAGCTGGTGCACATCACCTTGTGTTAAAACGTTGCAAGTTCGAATCCCAATGGTATCATTGTATAACCAGTAGGATCTGCCTAACCTCAGCCTGCCTTTGAAAAAAAAAAGATTATATTGTCAAATGTAACAGATATGGGACATTACCCACCAACCATTGTATTCATAGACTGACGATGATCTCTAGGGATGGCAGTGGACGGGGGTGGGGGTCTCAAAATCCTACCCTTCATCCTTGCCTCCATCTCTGCACAAGTTTTGATTTTAGCCTCCATCTATCTCTGTTTCATGTCCTTCGTCCCCGGTCCAAACGGGATGAGGCATGGCGGGGCTCCATTTCTCCTTGGTCCACTGCCATCTCTAAAGAAGGATCGGGGATGGGCAGAGCGAGGCAAGGCAAGGATCAATGATGGGGACAGGACGGGATGGGACGGGGCGGGGCAGGAGAAAGCATAAGTCTACCTCCGCCTCCATTCCCGCACGGGTTTTGATTTTAACCTCCATCCCTAGTTCAAACGGGGCGAGGCTGAGCAGGGCCAGGTTTCCCCAGTTCTACTGCCATCCCTACTGTCAAATTTAGTGACATGGGGCGTTACTTAATGAAGACGTTACCTACTACCCGAGTATTAAGAGATTAAGATAATCTCTCTGCATTCCATTTTTCTGTTATACTCGCCTTCCCTACTGTTATGGGATTGTATATATATATATATATATATATATATATATATATATATATATATATATATATATATATATATATATATATATATATATATATATATATATATATATATATATACCTGTAACAGAGAAACAAATGAATATATTCGTTTTTGCTGACCTCTTCTTTCATTAGCTTACCGAATTCACATGACAAGAAGCTACTAGTTAAAATAAATCAGCTTTCATATGTGGGAATAACCTATTTGATGGTGCTTTGTGGCTTGTTAACTTTGGAAGTCTTTGAAAATTTTTCTTACGCATTTTAATCACATGATCCAAATTTTTTTTTTTTTCTAAGCAAACCATGTACAATATATCCTAGTTTTTTTTTCTGAACGTTTGATCATTTGATTGAACAATTCAAGATTGGTTCACATCGGCACACATCCAAACTTAGGGCACCGACCACGTTCTCATCCAGCATATGAATTGTCTATCATCTCTTGCTTGGAATAGATTACCTTTCGTTATTAATAGATTTATAATTAGTAATATATTACTTTCGAAACTATAGCATTTTTTTTGTCTGTTTATAGGCACTAGTTTGTATTGACATTTCACAAGGAACCATTAAAGATGTTAGCAGCACTTTCAAGGCATTGTTAAAGGCTTTAGCGGCACTTTTGAAGTGCCGCTAAAGGCCTTTTTACCTTTAGTGACACTTTTGTAAATACAGGAAGCCCTATGTCACAAATACATTTCAACATTCACAACCATGAGTTGCAAAGATCTCCAAAATATGCAAACCTCATTTTATTAAAATCACATAAGGTAAGAGATTCACGTGTAGTTATTTATATGTCATGTTTTGCTGTTTTTTTAATGATGAATATCGCATATTTAAGAGAAAATTTGCATATTTGAAGGAAAATCACATATTTAATAAAAAATCAACACATTTGAGAGAAAATTCACATATTTAGAAGAAAATTTACATATTCTCATATTTAAAAAAAAATTCACACATTTGAAAAAAATCACATATTTAAGAAAGAATTAACATGTTCTATTTTTTTTTAGAAAGTTTGCATATCTGGAGAAAATTTGCTTGTGCAAAGGGTAAAAAGTTTTTTTTAATGCAAGAAATTTACAAATTTGAACATCGGGCAGATTTCAAAATTGTAGGGCATTTTGAAAAATGCATCATTTTTGGAATATCATTTTCTGATTTAGAAATAAGGATAGTAAATGAACTGAACCAAACATGGGCTATTCAAGCTTAGCTGTTTACTGTCACACAATGCTTGGCCTTGGCCTATCTCGTCCATGCAAGTTGAGACAGGCCATGCTGGAGTTCATATCAGCCCGAGCCAAACAAGCCGAAATCGAGTTGGCCCATTTAAATAAAAAAAGACTTTTTCTATAAGATCCAGAAAGAAAACAGAACCTACTCCTTTCAAAATTGAAAAAAAGGATCAGTGATGAAAATGGAACTTTGGCTTAATGATTATAAGCATACCATCCAACCAATTGAGCTAACCTTTTTTATCTCTCTCTCCCTCTCCCTCTCTCACAACACACTCGGCTCGCCTATATTATTACATGAGCTGCTTATAACTCAGCTTGCTGAGCTCACTTGAGAAGCCTGAATAATCTTCATGCTAACCAAACCGAGGCAAGCCAGGAGAATCTCAGCTCATTTACCAGAAAATTTGGCCTGAAAAAACTACTATGTGGAACAAAAATTATTGAGTGGGCAGTCTTGGGTCTTCGAGGACACAACGATTCTCATTAACTTTTTGAGAAACCACTGAAAAATGGATAAGGTTAATTGGATGTGAGAGGTTTTTACACGTTGATGAACATAAGTCTCCTGAGAATAGTGCATTCAAATAGACAAACACAACTAGGGATGTCAATGGGTCAGATGTAATCCGACATCCGACTCGGATTCGAAAGTTAGTGAGATTTAGTAGCCAAATTCAGATCTGTTAAATAATTGGATCCAGATTCATTATTGAGTTTTGCCTGTGAGTCCAAATCCGAATCCAACAAAATCTGAATCTGATTATGTGTAAATATTGGATTTTAAGCTAGTTGGATCTAGATTGAGTTTTTTTTCTGATCCCATCCAACTCCGAATCCGATTATGCCAAATCTAATTAGGTTGGAATTGGCAATGGATAAATCCGACCCAAATCCCACCTGTTTACATCCCTAAGCACAACCTTCCCCTCAAGCTCTGGCAGTCTCGCAGCTTCCTAATTCATCTGTTTTTTTTTTATTGGAACTTTTTCTCTCATTTTTACTAATAAATAGTTTGTCATGGGCACAAGAATAGTTGCAATCTATGTCACAATGACTCGAGGACTTGACGCGGGATTTGGATTTGACTCGAAGGTTCATTTAACATTAAAAATAGTTTTTTTATTGAAATAAAATTAAAATACAATAAAATATTATTTAAAATATATTAAATAATGTCGTATGTGTTGGTGTCCAAGTCAGCATGTCCGAGCATGTCCACTCGTGTCACTAGGGAGCCAAAATGACGTGTCCCTGTGAAAGGCTACAATTTCGGTCATTTTACAATCCTTGGTGTCACATCTAAATCCTTTTAAAGTCTTCAGTGGTCATACTCTTTTTTTTCAGTTCATTCACTTATATCATGTCAACCTTTCTCATAGGAGCTATAATGTGACATTTCTCATGCTTCACCAAATGTAATAATGCTACAAATGTCATTTGTGCTTTCTTACACTCTTGCAACTGATTCTATATGAGAGGCAAGCAAGGTTAGGCTTGTGCTTGGTGGTTTTTTCCTTCTCTTTTCTGCGTTTGCTTTTTTTTTTCTAAACCCTAAATCTCAGAGGTAGACTGATGCTCAATAGAGAATGTTTGCCTCTGGCCTTAGGTTTGATATATGATCCAAATGGATCGAATGTGAGGTGTTCAAGCTCGGCTCATTTTTGTGCCGAGTCAATCTGAGCTTCATCTAAATGAGTCAAGTTCAAGCTAGCTTGTTTGCACACAAACACATTGTTTCAAAGCCGAAAGAAATAGGATTTGAATTCTGCATATTGAGCAAAGCTCAAGTTGACTGGTCCACAAAAAAGAAATAACATTATTTCAAAGCTGAAAACAGTAGGATTTGTACTTTAAACCTATTTCTTGAAAGATAAACACATTGATTATTAATTTTGCACTACATTATATGATATAAAATATACCTAAAATATGTTTGGTATACTTAACGAGCCGGTATGAGCTGAACCAAGTAGAATGAATGTTGTTTTTTGTTCAGCTTGCCAAACCTATTTCACTAGTTCTAAAAAGCTCTATACGAGAACTCATTCAGGCTTTTTGGGAGCTTCAGAAAAATCCTAAAAGCTCCCTTTAGAATTAAAGGCATGAGACCACAAACTTCTTTTATGATTTTGTTCTCTAAAAGATGAAAAGTTTGCTAAATGCACCTAAATTTTAGGAGAATCTCTTCAAATTTAGGTTTTCAATATAAATTAAAAAAAAATGGTATTGAGAAAAAAATGTTTAAAATATAAAATTAAACAAAAGTACAAATTATTATTATTATTATTATCATCATTTGGTATCGTTTTCTACTTCAATTGGTCCATCTTACTTGTCCTTAAAAGCTTCACATTTCAGACATTTTTAATCACTTGCTTTTCGCTGCTGTGGTAAGTATGGTGCTGAATTTAAACTAAGGAATTAATTGCCACTGTCCAGATTACAGATTGGCACTCTAGGATGCAGTGAGCGGTGCATTTATATATACGTGTTTGTGTCTCTAATGCCACTCATGTACTTGGTGGCTTTGTTTTGGGTCATAGAACATTGGTAAATTTGATATTGCCCACCAAATCCATGGAAGTTAACCTATTCCTTGTCCCCGCACGCCTGTCTGTTAGATTTGTTAAATTTATCACATTAATATGGTTAGTGTGGTAAATATGGAAAATGTAATTTCTCCTTTTGAACTTAGGTGAGTTTTAATTTTTGAATTAATTAACTCAAGAAGAAAATAGAAGAGGGATCATCGTGAATCCCTTGTGTTATAGATATGATAGAGGTCAGTAACTTGTCATCGTTATCTTTTATTTTGCTCTATACACATTCTGTAATTTGTAAAAGATTAATAGAAAAACCAGAATCCATCTTCTCTACTGTATTTTTTTTCGATAATATTTTTCTACATGGTATCAAAGTTGCACGATCTATAGAGAGAGCTCTCTGTGAAGAAATGACCACGAGTCAGTTGCCATCATCGTGTGAACCCATTTTCCATTCCCAACGTAACCAAAGTTACAACGTCTTTTCATGGTATTTTTTTTCTGTTGCCAATCATGTTCTTTGATGAAAATGCTACCTAAGAAGAGAAGAATTGAGATTTGCGGGTCTCATAGGCCTTAGAGCTGTTGGTCGCTACAACTAGCGACAAAATTTAATCCACAACCTAAGGAAGATTTCTCAGGGGGATGTCTAGCTCAGAACTGGCCCAAGTGCAAACACTGTGCGAAGCTCAAGCATATTAAGGCAAAGTGTGTCTACCTCCATGGTTTTCCAAGCATTCAAGGGACGTCCTTTGGTGCTCGAACAAGTGGTTAAGTTAATGCTAACGTTATTGATGCTCAATCTGGTTTCCATGCTTCTATTGTCTCTAGTAATCTCAACTCCTCAAATCACTTACCCCAATTTACCCATGATGAGTATAAAAAACTATAGTTATTCATTAATCAAGGTAACCTAGCTAGCAGATAATCTCTTCTCCCATTATGCTTTTTTATCCTTTTTCCAAAGTTGGATCATAAATACAAGTGCTACTGATCATATAAACAATGATTCATCAAATCTAAATAATTCATCTATGGTTTCTTGTCCACCTCTTCAGTCTACTAAATGGAGCTTTCACTCGTGTGACCCACAGAAAATGTCAATATTTATCTCAATTTCATCTTAAAGAATGTCGTGTATTTTTTATTTCAGATTCAATCTCATATGTGTAAATAAAAATTTTCAAGATTTAAATTGTGAAGCTTTTAATAATGATTACTGTTGGTTCCGAGGCCCACATTCAAAGACCAAGATTGTTAAGGGACAACTGCATAAGAAGCTATATTTTTTCAAGATGGATGGTATTTTCGCAGTGCATCCTCAAAATACTTTTCTTCTTTATGGCATTCTTGGTTAGAACATTTATCCAATGCTAGACATGAAACATTAATAAACTCTAAGATCATTGACGATGATTTATTTCTTGATGAAAGATCCATTTGTCTAATGGCTAAACAAACCTGATCCATATTTTTTCATAGTTCTATATCCACTTTCCACTACAAGAAATCTGTGGATTAGCGACAGACGTAATTCGTCGCTAATCCATCGCTGAACAGTTTAACAACAGATAACTTTCATCATAATTTTCTAGTTGCTAATTTGCGATGGATTAGTGAATGCCATGATCCATCGCGAGGCCATCACTAATTCGCAAAGATTTGGTTTTGCGACAGATTCATATTCGTCGCTAATTCTGTCGCTATTGTAGCGACAGATTTGCGATGGATTACAATCCGTCGTAAAACATCGGCCGATTCAGTTTTGCGATGGATAAATATCTGTCCCTAATCCATCACTAAATTGGAGGCCGATACTAATTAGCGATGGATATTATTCGTCGCTAATCTGTCGCAAAAATAAAAAAAATTGTTTGAAATATAAATATCAAGAAAATTTTTCTTGTTATACAATTTATATATCCTGCATATAAAAAATAAAATACACATAAAAAATACATATACAAAGCAGGTGAAACAAATTTAACACAAGTTACAAGGATTTTTTTTTTTATTGATCCACTATAATCCTCGCCAAGTTCTAATTATTTACAAGTGAAAATATACAAAGAGTTTCGTTTGAAACAACAAGAAGATGCAACAAATTCAACACATGAATCTAATCATCGACAAGATTCAGAGCATCATCCTCTTCGTTGTCTCGATCTGCCCCTTCATCCATGCCTCCATCAACTCCTCTACATTGATTATCTCGAGCATCCTACAAGAGAACCGAAAGTTAGTATTGATAAACAAAATATAATAAAATAAATTATATGCAATGCACCTAATCTAAGGCAATCAAAGTAATATGGATGAATGATATATAAACTAGCAATAAAGTGAAGGACATTAATAGAATTCAGATATGTGTTCTAAGGCTGACAAAAAAAAATCATACTGATTC
The DNA here is from genome assembly GCF_984573655.1 of Nuphar pumila. Taxonomy (NCBI): domain Eukaryota; kingdom Viridiplantae; phylum Streptophyta; class Magnoliopsida; order Nymphaeales; family Nymphaeaceae; genus Nuphar; species Nuphar pumila. The sequence continues at coordinate 13,145,831 of NC_143265.1, read as the reverse complement.
AATCATGCAGATATGTGTTCTAAGGTTGTCAAAAAAATATCATAGTGATTCAAGTATGCATATATGATTTATAAGGCTATCAAATAAATGTGTTATGTATCACAATCATGCATATATGTGTTATAAGGCAATCAAAAAACTTTCATGGTGATGAAATCATGCTTATATGTGTTATAAGGTTGTAAAAAAACTTTCATAGTGATTCAATCATGCATATATGTGTTATAATGCAGTCAAACAATTTCATAGTGATGAAATCATGCTTATATATGCATTCTAAGGTTGTCAAAAAACTTTCATAGTGATTCAATCATGCATATATGTGTTATAAGGCAGTCAAAAAACTTTCATAGTGATAAAATCATGCTTATATGTGTTCTAAGGTTGTCAAAAAACTTTTATAGTGATTCAATCATGCATATATGTGTTATAAGGCAGTCAAACAATTTCATAGTGATGAAATTATGCTTATATATGTGTTCTAAGGTTGTCAAAAAACTTTCATAGAGATTCAATCATGCATATATGTGTTCTAAGGTTGTCAAAAAACTTTTATAGTGATTCAATCATGCATATATGTGTTATAAGGTAGTTAAAAAACTTTCATAGTGATAAAATCATGCATATATGTGTTCTAAGGTTTTCGAAAAACTCTTATAGTGATTGAATCATGCATATATGTGTTATAAGGCAGTCAAACAATTTTATAGTGATAAAATCATGCTCATATGTGATGAAATCATGCATATACTAGCTTGAAATCTAACAACATGAAACAAATGACATGAAACTTTCATACCTGACGGACACCTGCAGACGAAGTTCCCCTGTCCCGGAAAAAGCTGCACAACTCATTACGAACAACGTCAGAAATGACTTTATGTAAAAAGTAACACACTATGTCCTTAACAAGCTGACAAACACCATCCCAAGAATTAGCAGGGTCAATCAGACGTTGGGAGTTGATGCTGGCGGGAGAACTCTGAGAGCCCTGGCTGAAGGAGGTAACGACTGGTGTGGTGTTTATATTAGTCCCAAACTCGAACAGACGACCCTTTTTTGGTTTACCGGTTGCAGTCACCCATGCTGCAGGATCAAAAGACGAATGCTAAGTGGAGTCATCGCCATATCGCTCTACCATCTGCTACTCGTATGACTCTTACAAAATAATGATTACAGTATGAATTAATAATTAAAAATTACAATGTTCATGGTAACTTGTATATTACAATGTTTATTAATACAATAAATATATACTGTTGTCGCTCTCACCTTCTCTGATACCAACTCTCCCATGGTCTTACCTTTATGTGTTTCAATAAACACATCATTGTAAGGCACAATGTCTCATTTTTCTGCTTTCTGCGAGGTTAAATAATAAAAAAATTAATTAAAAAGTATGCAACAATACTTATAAATTTGACAATATATATTGATGAGTTACCATTTTCTTCTGGTGGCTCCCAAAAGCTCTAGATCCACCTGTGTGTAGATGAGCATCAGGTATCTTCGCTCAGTTTTGTGCAGCCTTTGCTGAGCAGTTTTGAAATTCATAGCCCGCCCACTTGTCACACATTGTATCTCAATAATCTGACCTGATAGTAGGAGGGTCCTGACCCTTCAACTGCAGTGAATCATCTATCCTACCAGATGCTTTTATTGCTGCAGTCTTCATATTGTGCAACATGTTAGCAAATCGACTGACAACCACCTTCTGCCATACCCGTCTCGTGTCCTACTCCTCCTTCGCAGTCGCGAAGCGATTCAAAGCCTATAAATAATTTTAGAAAGTTAGTATACATGACTATAACAAAAAATTAAATATGAAACATATTAGCTATGATAAACAATTATATACCATGAATGAGGACCACAACCTGTCTAATACCGCATTCAGGTACTCTTTCCATTGAGCGACCGGTCCTGGAAAATCCTGAAGTAGTGACTGCCTAATTTTTTGTATTATTTTTTGTGACTCGAATCTCACACTGTACATGAATTGGTATACATTAACAATCAACTATCGATATACATTATTTATAAGATAAGTATTTGATAAGTGAAAATAAAATACTTACGGTTGACTATTGATATACACAATTTGAATGAGTCATCGTATGTCAGACTAAGAAGACCCTGCATCCGGTGTTGTCTTGTGATGTGTATGAATAGCTGGTGTAGGTGGGTCATGTGCATGTGAAACATCATCTATAGAAAAATGAGTTAAAAATTTACATAATGCATATTTAAACCAATCAAGTATACAATTATTTAAATGATATACCTATCGAAGCATTACGTGAGAACGAAGACTGGCTATCACAGTCTCCACTTGATCCTCCACCATTGAGTGCTCGACCACTGTGACCTCCATGAACCATATTCTAACAAATAAAAATGTTATTTGGATCAATTACATAACTCTTGATCTTATCATGGACATGACATATGCATGAAATGTAAAGATTTAAAGGTCCTACATGAATCAGTTTTATAACTATGCATGTACATGATAAGTATGCATGGAATGTAACATGATATGCAATTTCATGAACATAGATATATAATCAAATAAAAAATAACTTCATGCAAGCATGCATATAGTCACATCAAACATTGCAATACATTCCAATCATTCATATCACAACAATGTCAAACATGTACCTGCAACAAACACACTCTAATATCCTGCTAACTACAACCATGACTAGCATGGTCTCCGAAATATAAACATAAGAGCATATGAGAAAGTGATGTGGTATGTATTACAAGATGTATTTCATTAGCTCGAGTATGCTTCCTCATCACTTGTTTGACTTTCATATTCTTCTTCTTCTTCCTCCTCTTCCTCCTCTTCGTCTTCTTCTTCATTGGGTGCCCATCTACTTGGTATATCATTTGGATCACAATCTTCCATACGTGTGCCATCGAACAATGGAGATGTGACATGCAGACCATGTATGACATCGTGACCATAAGAGAAGTCATACATATCATCTGATTGATAGTAATCACCCTCTTCAGCAATCTTATCTTCCTGTAACTGATCATACTCGGGGTATAGTTTAGACTTCACCTTGCAAACCGCCTACCATTCATTTCTATCTGACTTTCTTGTATTCATATATGAAGTATAGTAAACTTGTTGAGCTTGCAAGGCTAATATGAATGGTTCATATGTTCCAAACCTTGATTTATGATTCACTTCCATAATGGCTGAGGCTTTGTCGACTCTTGTTGCTGTGGGATCAAACCAATGACACTTGAATAAAGTTATTGTGTTATTTATGCCTAAGTAAGTCAACTCCATTATTTCTTCAATAACACCATAGTAGTCATGTTCATTTTCACCGTAGCTGCTACCCTTGACACACATGCCACTATTCATCATTGACTTGTTTACATCGTAGTCTTTTATATAAAATCGATAACCATTTACGATGTACCCGTTGTAACATTGCACAACTTTGATCAAACTATTTTATAAATCACATATTCTTTGATCATTAACATCACCATGGCGGACCTACAAGCATAAACAATGACTGTGATCACAACCAATTAAGTAACATATTGTTGTTTACACAGAAAAAATGCATGTCATCATCCTTATCAACTCTTTCAACCATGTCCCAAACTTATTTTCACGTTCTTTCTAACTTCTGAATTAGTGGGATGTGAAAGTTCTCTTCACAACTCCAGATCAAATCGTCTGCACTTAACAAATATTTATATTACCAAACCATGTACGCACGTATAGAACTTAGTGTTACATATTAAGTATACATACTCGATGTAGGGGTCGATCGCTGAGCAATTAAAAAGGATATAGATATGTGCTACGTCTTGCTCTCGATCTTCCAAGAGTCTTGACCGGCAATTGCCAAAGGCATGCCCAAGTGATTGAAATATCGATAGTTTGTCAGCCGTAGTAAATTATTCTCCATCATCATTATGAGGTGGGCAAGTGTAACATGTTGGAATGTGAGGTTCAAAGTACATAGATGAGAAATTTGAAATCTCTTTTAAAGTGTACGTCTCACAAATTGAACCCTCAACTCTTGCTTTATTTTGAACCTTTTTTTTTGAGGTTAAACATGCATCTGTCAACAATATACATCTCGTAATATAATAAATTCCCAATAGCATTAGAGAGAAAAGTATAAATAAAAATATACCTTTTAAATGGGTACATCCACCGATATTGCACAATACCACCAACCCTAACTTCATATGGCAAATGTATGATCACATATTCCATAACATAAAAAAATGCTAGCAGAAATATCTTCTCTAGCTGACAAATAGTAGTGACGACAGAATCCTTGAGATTCTTTACCTCAGTTACTACAACTTTCGATGCACACAATGTTCTAAAAAATCTACTCAACTCGGATAATACCCCCCATATAGGTTTGTCTAACATATCATGAAATGCTAGGAGAATCAACCATTGCATAATGACATGATAATCATGGCTCTTCAACCCATATAATTGTCCCTCGTCTATCTTCACAATCCAAGCAATGTTAGAGATGTATCCATCTGGAAATCTCAACTGTCTCAACCAGTGACATACCTGCTTTATTTGATCTGGTCCAAGCATGTACCTTGCCTTTGGTTTCAGTACTTTACCATTGTACTCTTGGAGTTTTAATTCTGGTCTTTTGCATATTACTTTTAAATCCATACGGGACTTCGGATTATCCTTCATTTTTCCTTTGACATTCATTATCATATTGAATATGTTATCAAACATTTTTTCCCACATACATCACATCCAAATTATGTCGTATCAATAAGGTCGGCTAATATGGTAGTTTCCAAAATATAGATTTCTTTATCCAATTGTGATCATTCCCAAATCCAAGGAAGGGTGTTGTACTACGGGCATTTGTCAGTTCATATAAAAAGTATCACAATCGTCTTAAAATCTCTATGCCAAACAATCATGTAGGTAAACCTTCTGTTTCAGTTGTGCATAATCGGAATGCATTCTTTTGACGTCAGAACAGATGGTCGCTGGGTAGAAATCAATGGCAATAATCAAACCATCATGGCTTCCTTCCATGTATCAATCTAAAAGATTTTGTATCCTCCATGCAGTACGAACATGCCAACCTCTCATGTGTGCTCCAACCAGATAACATACCATACGCAGGAAAGTCACTAATTGTCCATAGAACAACAACCTTCATATTGAAGTTTTATTTTTTGTGGGGATCATACATGAGAATACCGTTATCCCACAGTATTTTCAGTTCATCAATCAATGACCTTAAATATACATTAAGATTTTGGCCTGGAGAGGTCGGATCATGGATCAATAGAGACAAGAAAAGATTTTGATGCTTTATATACAAGCTTGGAGGAAGGTTGTATGGGGTGACAAATACTGGCCAACACGAGTAAGGGGTTGATCTACCCCTAAATGGATTAAATCCATCTGTACACAAACCTAGCCTAATATTTCTCACTTCTATTGCGAAGGTCTGATGTGTACGACCAAAGTACTTCCAAGCTTTCGCATCAACATGATGCATGATCTTGTCTTCAACATGTCAAACTTTATTTGCATGTCATCTCATGTGTTTAGCTGTCCTCGAAGACATATACAATCGTTGCAATCTAGGGGTGAGCAAGAAGTAGCAGAGTGACTTATATGACACTTCTTTTGACCTCATGCTACCATTGCCCCTTGTCTTTGGCTTGAACTGAGGTTGCCCACATGACGAACATGATCTACTATTTTTTTGATCTTTAAAATACAACATGCAGTGATTTGGAGAAGCATCTATCTTTTGATATCCCATACATAGAGCATTGACCATAACCTTCACATGATAGAAATTTTGTGACAATTTCTCATCTTTGGGTAACATAGTCTTCACAATAGAGTACAAACGGTCAAAACATGATTGACTCAAATTATACTCTGACTTCAAATTCAGTAGTTGAAGAACTACAGACAAGATAGTGTGACTCTCGCAACCATTCCAGAGCAGCTCATCAACATTTTTAAGTGAGACATAAAATTTACTAGCTGCATCGTTTGTTGCTTCTTCCTCTACCCCAGTTTATATATCACTAGGACTCATAGCAGAACCCAGTTCTGGTCCTGTAGCATCAAATATCAAATCCACATATAGATTATCGTGCACCACATCCACCCGTACGTCAAAATTGTTCTAAAATTCTTTACCATAAAGCATCTAATTCTGATAACTACTCGCAAAACCCTTTCTGTATAGGTGATGTCTAGCGCCATGAGGTTCTACAAATCGATTGTTCTTACACATCGTGTAGGGGCACCTGATCCTGATCCGACCGATGAGATCCACCGTACTGACACTTGCCATTGCAAATTCAATAAAACTGTCAATACCATTCATATATTCAAGTGACACCTCATTATCAACTATTCTACGGTACATCCATTCACAATTTACAGCCATTTTATCTTATAATGTTATGGATATTATCTTCACAAGTTAAAAGAGAATTATAATAATGCATCGATGAAAAAAATATCAAATTTATCATGCATTGCTAGATATATATATATATATATCACAAAGATATTTAGAAAGCTGAAATAACATTCATAACCATGATACATTCAATTTAAGCATGTTTTCATAATACAATTTCACATGAAGGGCACAATTAATTCAAAAATAACTTCATGCAAGCATGGATACACAATACACGACACACACACACACACACACACACACACACATATATATATATATATATATATATATATATATCACAAAGATATTTAGAAAGATGAAATCACATTTATAAACACAATACATTCAATTTAAGCATGTTTTCATAATACAATTTCATATAGAGGGCATAATTAATTAAAACATAACTTCATGCAAGCATAGATACAGTCACGCCAAATATTACAATACATTCAATCATTCATATCACAATAATGTCAAACATGTACCTACAACAAACACACTCAAATATCCCTTTAACTACTACCATGAAAGCATATGGACTCTAAACTACAAAAATAAGTGCACTTCTATTTTCATACATTCAAATCATGCTCACCATGATCTTCGAACTCTAGCAAAGCAGTCCTAGATATCCACAATTAAGTAAGTGTGTGAACAGGAAAATGTTGCATCTAAGAAAGTAAATAGCATGTGATGCGCTTGCATCACTTACTCACCACGGATATTTACCCGATTTGCATTGCTTTTGCCTTTGCATTTTTTATTTATTTATTTTTGCATTGTATTTTTAGTCGCATGCAATGCTTAGCACTAAGCATCATGCAATTAGCTCAACTACGTACCTGCAATGTACATTTATATACAACAAAGAGCGACGAAGGCAACGATAAGAGAAGAGGCGTAGTTGGGGCCGAACCCCTCCCCCGTAACCCAAGCAACAGGGAGGGGGTCTCAGCCCCTCCCTTACGAAGAAGAAGAAACGGGAGGGGGCTGAGTCCCTCCATCAAAACCCAAGAAAAAGAAGACAAAGAGGGAACTCGACCCCTCTCTAGCAAAAAAGAAGGAACGAGTGGGGCAAGGGCCTTGCCCCCGTATGCCAGAAACACCCAGGCAATAGGGGCAAAGCCCCTGCCGACCGAAAGGAACGAGGGAGGTGCTCAAAGGCCCTGTCTCATTCTTCGTCATAGGAGGTAGGGGTGTCTCCCTTGCCGACCTGTCAAAAAAACTTGCAGGGGTGCCCCTGCTTGCCGGTCGGAAAAGGGAGACAGGCTGGGGCGCAGCCCCTGCCTATCGGCCGAAAAAAAATAGAGGACAGGCAGCCTCTGCCTGTTGGCCTAAAAACAGAAGGAGACAAAGAGGAAGACAACAAAAGAGAGAGAGAGAGAGAGAGAGAGAGAGAGAGAGAGAGAGAGAGAGAGAGAGAGAGAGAGAGAGAGAGAGAGAGAGAGAGAGAGAGAGAGAGAGAGAGAGACCTGAGGGGGGCCAGAAGGTGAAGGGTGTCGCCAGCGGCAGATGGCGCACGGGGGTTTTGGCATCGGGTGACCTCCGGTGAGGCAAGGATTGAGACTCAGAGAAGGGAGCAACAACGGGGTGGATTCAGTCTAGGCTGCTGGTGGCAGGTAGCCGGATACAGGGAGGGCTGGCGGAGGCAAATGAGCTGGAGTAGGATAAGGGGCTGGTGAAGGCAAAGGCAGAGGGTTAGGGTTCTCTGACTGAGAACCCAATTTGTGGGTAATCAGAGAGAGAGAAGAGAGAGAGAATTTTGTGCCTTAGACGGACTTATATCAAAAAATAGCAACAGATTAGCGACGAAAAAGTTTTGTGTCAAAATCCGTCACTAAGTAGCGACAGAAAAATTCTGCTGCTAAGTTGCAACGGAGTTTGACACAGAACTTTTTCGTCGCTAATTAGTGGCAGATTTTGACATGGAACTTTTTTGTCGCTAATTCCATAGCAAATTTTAATTTTAGCGATAACTACTTTTCTCTTGCTAATCCGTCGTAACTTTGTGACGGAAATAATCTGTCGCCAATTTCCGTCTCTAATTAACGTTTTTCTTGTAGTGTTTGCTCCATTTCAATTAATTCACTGCGATATATGGGACATATACAAAACTCCTCCATTATCTAAGACATTATTTTCTCACCATTGTTAATGATTTTAGTCAATGTTCATGGGCATATTTAATGCGACACAAATCTGAAATGCAAATTGTTCTTTAAAATTTTATTGCCCTGTTTAGTACAAGATTTAACACTAGTGTTTTGAGCATCCTGATAATGGATCTAATTTTTTTGAATGAAATAAAATCATATCTTAGTGAAAAGAGGATAAATCACCAATATAGTTGCGTTAAAACACAAAGACCTCATCAACATTGCTCGTGTACTTAGATTTCAAGCTAACTTGCCTATACATTTTTGGGGTGAATGCGTTCTTACATCTGCCTATCTTATAAACCGTCTTTCCTCCAAACCGTTATCTGGAAAAACTTTCTTCAAGGTTCTGTAGAACAAAAACTCTGGTACAGTCATATGAAGGTATGTAGGTATCTTTGCTATGCTCATAATATGTATCAGTTGCATAAGTTTGATAGCAAGGTTTGAAAATGTATTTTCGTTGGCTACTCCCATGGTCAAGCAACGTATAAAGTTTTGATATTGAAAAACAAGAAATATTTTTTAGCAGAAACGTGTATTTGTATGAAAATCAATTTCTTTTTCAAGGTCAATGGGACAAGGGCAATGATGAGAATAATGTCATTACAATGGTCATCTCTGAACCAGTTAAAATAGATCTGAATGCAAAATTAGTCCAATTTTTTTTCTCAAAACTTGAGAATGAACACATCCCAAAAATCTTAAATCCTAAATATCAGAAACATGACAATCAAATCCAGCTAAGCTAAGAATCCCAAAATCACTCAAGAAAATCCTAATGGATTGCCACTTAACCATCCTATCTTGGAGATTATCAATGCTACACTGTAGCCCTTATTCTCCAATTGAATGACTAAAGTGATGCGGTTAAGAGCTCACATTATCCTCTGTCTTAATATTTGAATTATGAGTCATTTTCAGTAAGACATAAGGCCTTTCTTACTGCCATTACCCAAGTCCCTGAACTTGAGTCTTTCAACCAAGCCATGAAGTACAAGCATTTGCAAGATGCCATGACCATGAGAATTCAAGCACTAGAAGATAATGATACCTAAATGATTACATATCTCTAAAAAAAAAACATGACATCAGGTGCAAATGGGTCTACAGGACTAAGTGTAGATCAAATGAATCTATTGAGAGGCACAAAGCTCGCCTTGTTGCAAAAAGATATACACAAGCTATCATCATGGTTAAATGTCTTTTGGCCATCATAATTATTAAAAATTGGTATCTTTACCAAATTATTGTGAACAATTCCTTCCCCCATGGTGACCTGGATGAGGAAGTATATATGCATTTGCCATCAAGCCTCGATAATCATGAGATTTACCATTTGCTGGCTAAATAAGTTAATTTATAGACTAAAATAAATTTTACGAATTTAGTTTTTTAATTTAACCCCACATTTAACAGAATTAGGGTATATGCAGTCAAAGAAAAACTATTCTCTATATTCAAAGATGTCAGGATCATCCAGTGTATTCTTGTTAGTCCATATTGATGACATTATCATTGTAGGAAACAATGTTGACAACAATAAAAAGTTGAACAAAAAGTTCAACGTAAAATTCAAATTGAAGGACTTAGGCCAACTCAAATACTTTCTTGGGATAGAGGTGGTTAGATCCAAACAAGGACCATTTTTATCCCAAAGAAAGTACATTCTTGATATTTTAAATGACATGGGATATCTAGGAGCATGCTCATGCTATTTCTCAATGGGAAAACAATTGAAATTAAATAATAAGGACAGATAAATTCTAAATGATGGGACATGTATCAAAGACTTGTTGGGTGTCTTATATACCTTACCATCACTTGCCCATATATCGTTTATCCGGTCAATATCATAAGTCAGTTTATGAGCCAACTACATAAATCACATCTAGAAGCCATTTTATGTTTATTGAGATGCATCAAAGCAACTCTCAAACAAGGTATTTTAATGTCAACATCAAGTGAGATCTAAGAGGCTACTAGGATTCAAACTAGAGAGCTTGTCCCATGACCAGCATGTCAGGTTATTACATTACGATGTGAGACAACCTAATATCATGAAAAACAAAGAAACAAAGTATCATTTTTCACTTTTCAGTAAAAGCAATATAGATTCATGACAATAACCACATGCGATATGGCATGGATAAAACATCTCCTTCATGATTTTGGCATCAATCATTCAGAACCAATGGTTCTATATTGTGACAATCAAGCAACAATTGACATAGCTGCAAACCCTGTTTACTAAGTCGGGTTGAGTTTTCTAGATCATTTTATGCTCCAAAGTGCATGGGTGGGTTTTTGAGGGAGCTTGACATGTGGCATTCTCAACACCTCACTTCCAGCATGGGAGATGTTAAACCCTCTTTTGTAACGCTGGGAGGGGATGGCCATGTAATGCTTAGGAGGGATTTGATTAAATCCTTGGGCCCCACCATCCAAAACAAGCCAAAGCCAAGCAATGGTTTTGGGTAGCAATAAAAAGGAGAGGGGGATGACTAGGCTCTTGCCCCCATACCCATTCCTCCACAAAAACCAAGAACAACCCCTTCTTTCCCTCCCAAAATCCCACATTTTTGGGCCGATCCCTTATAAAATGCTTTTTCTAAAGGCACCTCCTCTACTTTTTCTTATTACTTCTTTTGGACTCCTCTACGATCCTCATTATTGCCATTATTTTGAGCATTGAAGCCCACCAGCCTCCCTTAATCAGACACTACCTCATGATGAAGGGCCAAGGGCGTAGCTAGGGGGGGCAGGACTGGGCTGAACAGTTAAATTTTTTTGTTTTGTTTTTTTAAAGCCCAACCCTGATTCCATATGAAATAGATTTTTATCCATTTCTGTAGCCCAGTTCAGTCCTAGCCCAGCCCTGACTGCAGCAAATAGTTTGATTTGTCCATATGAAATAGATTTTTATTAATAATTGTAGCCATTTTTTATTTTATCTCAAAAAAAAAAAATTCGAGGGCGCTGCCCCCGACTATCGCACAAATAAATTTTTTTTTGCTACACCCCTGTTTGCCCCCCCTCACATGAATCCTAGCTACGCCCCTGTGAAGGGCCATAACCATAGAACAAGATGGCTCCTCCCCTTCCCCTTGCCAAAAATCAGCGTCCGTGCTAGATCTGGGATCTGATTTTTTTGGTGGTTGGTTTCCCACCTTACAACCATATTTTTTCGGTGCCATTGCTTCTCCCCCACCTTGCGTTAGAGCTGCCTTGGTATGGGCTCCTGTTTATGCATCCCACGACCCCAACCCTTCAAGTCCAAGGTGCAGCTTTGGGAGGCCTCTGTCTATGCTGGCCATGGCTGCCCTGCCCTTGTCACACCCCACTAAGTCTACGATGGGGGGAGTCTCCATAAGGGCTTCTAGATACTACCTGCATCCTGGACCTCTCTTTTTGATGGCGTCTCCTTCATTGGCCCTACATTTTTGCCGATATTGGAAGCATCCTCTCAGGATTTTGGAGACCAATGGTGCCTCAGCTCCGACCTACAAACAATGAGGTTGGGGATGTTTGTTGCAGGTCTAGCACACCTTGCATTAACTTAAACACCTAAAAAAATTCAAGAAGTAGCAACAATCATAAATCCAGTCGCCGTGATGAAGTTTTGTTTTATCAAGCTTCATGAGGGCACCAAACACTTTGTGGAACCTACAAGAGTGGACCATCTTCCATCCTTCTTCCCCCTCCATAGACAACCCCCGGTTGCCTACTCTCTTCGTCAAGTAACTTCTGCAAGATGAAGTAGGGAAAGGCTAGAGAGCATCCCACCTTGTAATCCTCTAGAGCTTGCTGTGGGATGGTTCACAAAAATACGTTAACCTTCTGAGCATTGAGTGAATCCATGTCCAAACTGTCCTTCAACATCCATGCTAGGGCTAAGAAGAAGATGCCATTGATTCACTATTAGAAGAGCTAAGTACCACAAGCACCGACCTTGCTACTTTCATCCATACAAGATCTTAAAAAGATTTGGGGAGGTGACTTATCATTTGGAGCTGTTCTTGGAAGCTCAAATACATCCCATCTTCCAAGTATCAAGACTTAAGAAATAACATAGAGATCGATTTGAACACCCCACTTCTCGACCCAATCTTGGAGAGCTTTATCAATGGGTACCGGACCCGATAAGATATTGGGTAAGAGGAGAAGACACAAGATTACTGGCTAGTTGGTGAGATTCTAGTTCAATGGACTGACACCGGCTTAGATGAGGCTACTTGGGAGCTAGAAGATGACATCTTTCCTCGATTTTCAGAGTTCATGCCTTGAGTACAAGGCAATTCTTGAAGATGGGGGAAGTTGATGCACGCCTAGCACTCTTGGGCCACTATAGTGGATTGAGTAGAGTCCAATTGAGTACAATATGAGAATCATATATGGGGTTTGGACATAAGAGTCATAATTGTAATTAAAAATAGCAAAATGGAAAGGTAATAGGCTAGGTTGTTACAAGGATAGTTTTTTCTTTTGGTTAGCCTAGATCCTATATATAGGCTAAGTCTCATTTGTATTCATTCCTTGGCTTGTACTCTTTGGATTATCTCTTTAAGAACAAGGCGGCTCTTCACCACTAGGCTAGAGAGAGACTAAGTGATTTTGGTTAGAGAATTATCACTTCTAAATCATCTTTTAACATCCATCTCCCTCTCTCACTCTCTCTCATCTTGTCCGTTCACCCCTTCCATCTCTACCATCTTTCTCAAGCTAGTCAACCTTACCATCTAACTCATCCCATTCCCATCTTCATTTAGCATGAGTTGAGATACCAATTTGGGTTGGTATCACAAACTCTGTAGCAGTTTGGTAAAATTCATGAATGCCAATGAAAATGACACTCATTAGTCAAGCCCTTTATTGATATGATGGAGTTGGATAACTGATGAATTATGTTTCCCATTCCCATTGAAGTTTTTTGTGAAGTCAAGTTCAATTCCAACTCATAACCAACGGCCATTCAAGGACTTGTCATCCCACTAACAGTAACAATGGTGTATGACTTGTTTGTGATTTTATAAATTGACTATTTATTGGTGTTGACCCTCCCATGCATTATTTACCAGCCCATCGAGAGAGAGAATCACATGATACACGATAATTGAGAGAGAGAGAGTCACACGATATACGTGGTTCGGCAATAGCGCCTACATCCATGGGCAAATGAAGTCTTCTTTCTTAAGTTTTTTCAACGTGTTTACACGTTGTTATATACATTGCATTAGTAGCTAGATGAGCTTGCCTGGGAGATAAGATAAACTTCTTATCTTTTCCAACTTCCTCCACATTATCAGAAAAATCTTTTTCTCCTAAATTATCTCGAGTTATCAATATTTGTGAGAGGCCAAATGTGGTTATCAACATCTTTGAGAGACTGATCGGTCTCTAATTGTTCATGACAAATGCGGATAGGTGTATCTCTATCATGATTTTGTTCACAACTAATGTGAGGATTGTTATCTCCAATGTGATCATGCTAAACAAATCCGGATCCGATAATACGCCCCTTCAAACTGTGCAGTGGTGCGGTCCACAAGCCAAGTTTGGGTCGGAGAGAATGCAAGGCGGCCTTGGTCAATGGCTTGGTGAATATATCAGCAACCTGAAGATGAGACAGAATGAAGGTAGTAACGAGCTGGCGTTGGGCAACTTTCTCACGTACAAAGTAGTAATCGATCTCAATATGTTTAGAGCGATTGTGAAACACGGGGTTCACTGTCATATGTAAGGCGGAGAGATTATCGTAGAAAATCATGGGAGCTTGCAAAATATAGAGGCCAAGATCATGAAGTATAAACATGATCTAGGTGAGTTCAGTAATGGCAGAGGCATAGGCTAAAGAGCAATATTCAGCTTTAATGCTTGAGTGAGCGACCATTGGTTGCTTCCTTGTGCTCCAAGAGATGCAATTACCACCAAGATAGACACAAAATCCAGAGATAGAGTGATGAGTGGTGGGACATCCAGCCTAGTCAGCATCTGAAAACCCATAGAGAATGAGAGGATTATGAGCAAGGAGGCGGATGCCAAAATAGATAGTGCCTTTGATGTACTAAAGAATATGCTTGACGAGCTGAAAATGAAACTCAGTAGGGGCATGCATATACTAACAAACATAATTAACATTGTAAGATATGTCCGGCCAAGTGAAAGTGAGATATTGGAGGCTCACAACTAAACTTCAATAATATTGAACGTCAACATAGGGAGGTGAAGAAGTAGGTAGGGATGGCCAACCGACCATAGGAGTGGAAATAGGGTGGCAGTCCTTCATTTGAGTTTTGTCGAGAATCTCATAAGCATGACAACTCTGATAAAGAAAAAGTCCCGCATCAAACCGTTGGACCTGAACTCCCAAAAGGTAGTGAAGATCACCAAGGTCGGTCATGACAAATTCTGTACTCAACTGCTTAATAACATCAGTCAAAAAGATAAGATTGCTTCCAGTGATAATGATATCATCAACATATAATAATAAGAAAACACATTCGTGGGCATGGCGACATATAAAAAGAGAGGAATCAACCACACTGCAAAAGAAGCCCATATCCAACAAAAAATAGCTGAAATGATCAAACCACGTGCAAGAGGGTTGGCAAAGCCCATATAAAGCACAATGAAGTTTACAAACATGGGTGGGTTTGGAGGGATCATGAAAACCTGAGGGTTAGTCCATAAAAATGAGTTCATCAAGGGAGCCGTGAAAGAAAGCATTTTTGATATCAAGCTGATGAATAGGTCAAGAGGACATTAAAGCGACATAAAGGACAATGCGAATGGTGGTGGGTTTGATAACAGGGGAAAATGTCTCAAGAAAATCGATTCTGGGAAGCTGGGTAAAACCCTTGGCAACCAAGAGAACTTTGAGACGATCTAGAGAACCATTAACATAAAATTTGGTCTTAAAAACCCATTTATTTCTAAGTTTTTGTATGGGAAAGAGCAGCCATTTCATCCAGCAAAGCCTGACACCACCCGGGGTGAGAGAGGGCCGCTTTGACGGTTTTGGATTCTAGAGGAATACCAAGAGTGGCTAAAAAATATTTGGGATTGAGCTTGACAAAACCAGCTTTGGCGTGAGTCAGCATGAGATGGGCATTAGTAGGGAGGGTGGGAGAAGAGGAAACAAGAGAAGAGGTCGAAAGATGAGAGGCGAGGGAGGCCGAGGTTCCCATGGGAATGGGGTTCGAAGACACTATTGGCAGTGGTGTTGGGGCAACTTGCTCCAGATAATCATGGATAGTGCTTCAATGTCAATCGTCCATAAGAATGGCTAGACATTGGTTGACTTGCTTCCAGACAGAAATATCATGATCATGAGACGAGGTGCCTTGGAAAGGGAAGCAACCTTCGTAAAAAATAACATGACGACTGGTGTAAATTCGACCCGTGTCAACATGTAGGCAGCGATATCCCTTGTAGTTATCACTATAGCCTAAAAATACACATGATAGAGACCGCAGAGAAAATTTGTTCTTGGCATAATCACGCAAACATAGAAAACATTGTGTCCCAAAAATACAAAGATATCCATACACGGTTTGTTTGCGAAATAGCTTCTCATATGAGGACACTATTTTTAATGTGGAGCTGGGTAAACAATTGATTGACCAAACAACTGTGAGAAAATGTTCAACCCAAAACTTTCTAGGCAAAGAAGCATAAAGCATCATGGCAAGGCTCAGTTCAACAATACTATGATGTTTCCTTTCCGCTTGTCCATTTTGTTCGGGCGTGTGTGAGGATAGAAAACATTATGGTAAATTTCATGTTCTCTTAAGTATTGTTGAAAGTTATGTCCCATAAACTCTCTGCCACCGTAAGATTGAAAAATTTTAATGGTGTCATCGAATCTGTTCGAAATCAATTTATGAAACTCATAAAATCTATGAATACAATCAGATTTTAATTTCAATGGGTATAGCCAAACATATCTAGAGAAGTCATCGATCATAATGACATAATACTTGAAACCTTGGTGAGAAACCTCGGGTGCGGATCCCCAAATATCACAATGTATCTTCTCAAAAAGTTTATTAGAAGATTCTTCAGATTTAGTAAACGAAAGTCGACTGAACTTGACCATGATGCAACTCTCATAAATGGCTTTATTTTTATTTGCGAGAAAAGAAATCAACCTTTTATTTTGCAAAAAATCAACTATCTCCATACTCGGGTGTCCCAACCGATGATGCCGTTCATCTTTGCCCACACTGCGCTATATATTCAAGAAAAATGCCTCTTTTGTGGTCGATTCTAGGATGTAAAGGTCACCACTTTTAAGCTCCAAAGCTATCTACCTCTTGGTCACCTTATCCTTTTTAAGAAACCAATCATTCTAGAACTTAAAAAATAAAGGTTGATCATGCATTAATTGGCTAACATAAATCAAATTTTTTTTTCATGTCAGAAACAACTAGAACATTATTGACTCTAAGTTTTTCTTGACCAAGTTTAAGATCAATTGAACCAACATGGGCAATCGGGAATTTCTCTCTATTTTCCACCATTATTTCTCTCGACGGAATAGGGATTAAGCTTATGAAGCATACTTGGGTCGACGGTGTCATAAGAACTTGCACCCATGTCAGAAAACTAAGCATGATCTTGATTATCTGAAACTGTCACAACCGCTAATACTTGGGGAATATCGCCAACTTGGTACATTTGATTAAACCTGTGATAACACTTCAATGCAGTGTGATTTAGTTTTGAACAAATTTGGAGAACTACATGATTATCCTTTTGCTGATTTCCTTGTTTATTTTGGTGGTTTTGATTATTCTGGAATTTTGTATTCATTTGACACGAAGATTGATTTTCCATTGAGAAAACCATGACCTCGAGACAAAAAATGGTTTTGAAAAACCTCGTCTCTTATTATTTTGATTTTTATCTTGCCGTTAGCTTACGAAAGCCACATTTTGATTAGGATGGGAATCTGTGGTCATCGCAAAATTTTTCCTCTCTCATAATGTTCTCTTCCTTCTCTTTTCCTTTCCTACCTCTTATTTTCCTCCTTTTTGAAGGGAGAAAGATAAAAGAAAGAGAGAAGAGAAAGAAGAGAAGAGAAGAGGAATTCTTTTGCGGGTCTCACTTGACCTTAATTTTAAAAATATTTTGAAATAACTCGCCTCCGTTTTTGAAATATTTGCGGGAAAATCGGGAGACGGGATCCGCTCGTCGGTACGAGGTTCGACCGTTCCTGGCGCCTTTACCAGGGGTAATCGAACCAAGGGTCGAATTTCATGCCTTTTGCTTTGCAAAGAAATTATCTAAATATTTATCCTAAGTCTAGATGCACAATGAATCATGCTTGTGCAAATGCAAAGATGTATGCTCTTTTTGAAAATATTTTGAAGAATTCCAAGTGAAATTGATAAAGTGAAGAAAATGATTTCTAACTTAGAACTTAAGATTAAAGTTCTAAGTTTTAGAATATTCAAGAGCTTGGAATATGAGTCTGGATTTGGAAAAATGATCTTGGAATTGAGAGGAAAGGAGAAGAAAGAAAAATTTTAACATCTCCCTATTGTATATACCCTCATATATATATATATATATGTACATATATACCTATACATACTCATATACATGTGAATACACCCATATGTGTATATATAAATATATATATATATATATATATATATATATATATATATATATATATATATATATATATATATATGTATATAGGTATATATATGTCATTTCCATCATTTTTTTGTCATACATATCTCTTCACTATTTGATTTTCACATGACATATGTGATTTTCCTTCTCTTTTCATTACTAACCTGTTTGCTTTGCAGGAAATATGTGGATAAAATTGTCATTTGGAGTTGTAAATTTGATTCTATGAGTTGTAATAGCTAGACTTTAATGAGAATTTACATTCCTTGCTTTAGGTAGAATGAATGAGCATTGTAAATATCATTGAATTACTTGTTTTTCATACATTTTGCCTTTATTTTTTCAAATTCTCACAAATGGAAACATGAATGGCACGTGCACCATTTCGTAAGAGATAATAAATACTAAGTTGATGATCTACATCAATGGCCATAGTCAGGGTGTGGACAAAACTTAGCATTTCTATCTTTTACAAAATAACACTGGATCCACACTGGGCCCATTTTTCAAAATTCATCATATTTTTCCTAAAATATTTTATTCTTTTATCAGAAATTAACTTAAAATTAACTCAAAATATATACCAATGGCCATAGTCAGGGTATATTGAGAGTTAATTTCATTTTAAATTCTATAAAAGCACTAAAAATGTATTTTATTCTTCTTTTGAATTTAAATATAGATTATCATATAATACATTCAATGACCATAGTCAGGGATATATTATATTTTTAATCTTATTTTAATTCATTTAAAGAATGAAATAGCTTTTCAAATTCCAATTTCAAGCTTATTCAAATTCATTCATCATATAGGATAGAATTGCATCATATTTTCAAAACTTCCTTTTCAAAACTCCAAGTGATTCTTCTTCTTAAATCAAATCTTATCCAAATCCAATTCTATCTCATTTCAAAGATTCAAAATTCAATTTCAAAGTCCAATTTGACTTTGAAACTCCAAAATCACTTTATATTCAAACTTCAAAATTTCCAACTCAATTCAAAATTCAACTTCAAAGTTCAATTTAACTTTGAAGTTTCTAATTCATCTTCTGACTCAAAATCCAGTTTTTTTTCAAAGTTTTAAATCAAAATTGAGATTGACTTTGAATCTCAAAAACCCAAACCTTCTCAAATTCAATCTGGATTTTCAAAACCCAGATCATCTTTAAAAATCCTATTTGGGCTTCTCAAAACCCAAATCCAAAGTCAAATCCTAGTCTCAACTTGGATCCAGATTTCCAAGTATAAACTCCATTTCACTTTGGATCTCCAATTATAGATCCAAATTCCATTTAGGGTCCAAACCCTTATTCCACTTTGGATCTCCAATTGCAGATCCAAATTCCATTTAGGATCCAGAACCAACTCTACTTTGAATCTCAGATTACAGATCCAAATTCCACTTAGGATCTAGATCCCCATTCTACATTGGATCTTAGACTTCAGATCCAAATCCATTTTAGGATCCAGAACCCAATTCACCTTGGATCTCAGATTACAGATCTAAATTCCATTATAGGATCCAAAACCCAATCTTACATTGGATCTCAGACTTCAGATCCAAATCCATTCTAGGATCCAGAATCCAATTCTACTTGGGATCTCAGACTTCATATCTAGAATCCAACCCTATCTCGGATCTCAGATTTCAGATCCAAATACCATCTTGGATTCCAAATCTTGGATCCATATCCATTCAATATTTCAGATCCAAATACCATCTTGGATTCCAAATCTTGAATCTGATTCCATTCAAAATTCCAGATCCAAATTCACTGTAAAAACCCATTCCTCTTCATTCCAGACTTCAAATCAAGTTCCTATTTCGGATCCTAAATCCAAAAATCAACTAAAAACTCTATTCAGAACTTAGATTCAGATTTCATCTTGAAATTCCAACTTTTGCAAATCCCATTTCTCAATTCCTTTAGATTTCCCACATTTCCTTCTAAATTCAAAACTTCAAAATTGGAATTTAATTCCATTCCAAATATTCATCCAAGTTCAAACTTCTAAATTTAAAGTCCATTTGTGACTTTGAAAATTTCCTTCTCTTTTTATCTTAAAACTTCAAAATCAATTTCCAATTTCCAGATTTATTTTCCCAAGCTCTTGATTATTCTAAAAACTTAGAACTTTAATCTTAAGTTCTAAGTTAGGAATCATTTCCTCACTTTATCAGATTCACTTGGAAATTCTTCAAATCATTTTCGAAAAGAGCATACATCTTTGCATTTGCACAAGCATGATTCTTTGTGCATCTAGACTTAGGATAAACACTTAGATAATTTCTTAGCAAAGCGAAAAGGCATTAATTCGACCCTTGGCTCGATTACCCCTGGTAAAGGTGCCAGGAATGGTCGAACCTCGTACCGACGAGCGGATCCCGTCTCCCAGTTTTCCCGCAAATATTTCAAAAATGGAGGCGAGTTATTTCAAAAATCTTCAAAATTAAGGTCAAGTGAGACCCGCAAAAGAGTTCCTCTTCTCTTCTTTCTTTTCTTTTCTCTCTTTCTTTCCGTTCTTTTATCTTTTCTCCCTTCAAAAAGGAGAAAAATAAGAGGTTGGAAAGGAAAAGAGAAGGAAGAGAGAGAATATCACGAGAGGAAAAATTTTGCGATGATCACAGGTTTGGCGACCGTGATGGGACTTTTCTCTGTCTGGTCGAATTGATGCCTTTGCTTTACTTTGATATTATCTAAGTCTTTATTCTAAAACATATGTCAGCTTCATTTCCATGCAAATCTTAGAAAGCCTAGATTTTGTCCTAAGCTGACATCATTGCATATAGGATTTAAGTATGGTTTGGTAGGACCATATTGAGGAGATTATTCCATGTTCACATTAGACTTAGGTCTGAAATACAATTCTCCTCAATTTTAGGGATTGAATGCAAACAATGTATGCAAGTGTATGCTTCTCTTCATTTTAAATCTATCTCTTTAGGACTTGCATTAGAGCCATCTGATTTTTGCATGTTGAACATGTTTTCAAAAATATCCCTTACCTATACTGTCCCGGTCTTCACGTTGCTGGGCTGTCTCACTGAACCATAGTTCGGGAGAGAGCCTCACAACTGGACCACTTATTTGGGTTCGCGCCCCCCTACCACGTACCTAAGGGCCATAGTCCGAGGTATATCGGTAGGTGCTCAAGGATGTTGGGAAACCATTACCTTAGAACCGGAGAAATATTTCTATGCCACGTACTTCGAGCTTCGGCTTGGGTATATCAGCGTATCTTGATCGGAATCAGATAATTTGAACCCTAGAGTTAGGATTAAGGTCCTACAAGCCATTTCAACTATTGCATTTCGAGTCAGCCTTTAGGGAGTGCTGTATGCGCATCCTTGTTTGTGCAGCTTTGGTTGTGTGATATTTCTCTTTTTCTCTCATATATATGTATCAGACCTTTTTCAAAACCCTGGGTGTATTATTCAAAACTTATCCTTATTTTCAAAAACCCCAGGTGTATATTTCTATCTACTTACATTTCTTTTTTCTCTTTTAGATCAAATTTTCTTCAAAACCTTGGAAAATTCCTTTAAAATTTCATCAACCTCTTCAAAATTTCCAGGTTTGATTATTTAAAGAGTCTATCCATAAGTCCTGCATTCTATCTAATTCTCCTAGTTTCTTCTTTTACCCCAGTATCATCTCAAATGGCGTCAAGTTCCCTCGATGCTGTCTTTCCCCAAGATCATGTCTTTTATCAGATTCAAGATGGACCCCCGGATCTGCGTGTCATCCAGTCTCGTCCTTTCTTCCCTCGGTGGTATTATTCTTGGTTCGCCACCTTCTCACGAATGTTCCCAGACCACTTGGATGACTGTGGGTTGGAGATGGCATCGGCGGCAGGCAAACGAATCATCAACGGAGCTCTGATTCAGGCCATGGCAGAACGGTGGAATCCACGTACCTGCACATTCTGGTTTCCCTGGGGAGAGATGACTCTACTGATGGACGAATTCAATGATATTATGGGATTGCCCGAACCAGCTGGTCAGCCAGATGATCCTG
Organism: Nuphar pumila; assembly: GCF_984573655.1. NCBI lineage: Eukaryota > Viridiplantae > Streptophyta > Magnoliopsida > Nymphaeales > Nymphaeaceae > Nuphar > Nuphar pumila. The sequence continues at coordinate 13,123,527 of NC_143265.1, read as the reverse complement.
TCGAGCAGCAGTTTTTGATCAACATCAAAGGGGTGGATGTTCGAGAACCCTTGGCTAGAGCAACAGGGAGCAGATCTTGGCCTCTCACTGAAATTGGTGGAAATCAGTTCATTGACCTATTCGAGCTATACCAGAAGTACGGAGCCTACAAAGAGGTTCGCACTCTATCTCGAGCAGCGAGACACAGAATTCAGCATGCCATGATCCTGTGCACAGTGGGGTTAGCTTTCTTTCAAGATGGTCAGAATTTCATAGATATCAGAGTCGCTCAGCTCTTTCGAAGATGGGGAAGCAAGCAGACCCGTCAGCTCTCAGTCTTCATGGCCGCATTAGCCTTTCTTTACAGAGGCTTGGCTCGATTTGCTCTTGGGGAGACCATTCTGGTAGAAGGATGCACTTACGCACTGCAGTCGTGGTTCTTATGTCACGTTCCCTCGAAGGCCAGTTCTTTCAGGTTCAATAGTAAGCAGCCAAAGATAGTCATCCAATGCCGAGCTCTGATCGAGAAGCTGCATCAGGAGGAAATTACCTGGGATTTCTTTGACAGAAGAGAGACTGTTCCTCGATACACTTATGCCCGTGACAAGCGCTACAAGTTGATGGGCCCTTTCTTTTGTGTTGATTATCAGCCGGAACGATGTCTGAGGCAGTTTTCACAGCGGCAGGTTCGTGCCAACACCCGTTTCCCGACAGGCAACGTGCCAGAATTCAACCTGCAGTCGGATCAGTGGTCTGGGGCATATCATGTCGCCAAATATACCTGGGATTCCTTTATCTCTCTGTCTATATTTCCTGGACCAAATGTATCATCTGAATATCAAGAGTGGTGGCAAACTGTCTGCCCACCCTCTCTTTGTCTTTGAATGTTAAAAATATCAATAAAAATTTACTTTTTGGCCAAAAATGTTGTTTTTTGTATTTTCGTTTATAGCACAAATAGTCACAAATTTTTGAGTGACGACCTCATCCCAGGTAAATGGGACACTCCTTCCACATTTTCTTCAAATATATTTTCTCATGGTTGACGACCTCGCCTAGGTAACAAGGCACATTTCTCTGTTATCATCAAATGGTAACACAATTATCACAAATCGTGTGATGACCCAATCCCGGGTAATGGGACAATCTCTTGAAATTGTCTACCAAATCCCTTCATTTCTTGCTTTTTCTCAAAAGAAATTATGATTTTCAAAAGCTTCTTCATACTCTAACCATTCCCATATTCTACAAGAAAGCTTAGGCATCTGAAAATGGTTCAGACAAGGGTTGATAAGAGGGCTGCTCAACAGCACAGTGACAGCGAGTCAGAGGAGATGAATTCTCCTAGATTGTCCAAGAAGAATAACTCCGGGGATGAAAGCGACGTTGATCCGGCCATGTACCGGATCTTTCAAAAAATGATGACCAAGATGATGACTGAACAGGCCAAAGCTGCTCCCAAGAAGGCAGCTTCTAAGAGCAAAGCTAAGAAAAAGCCCATGAAGAAGCCAGTCAAGATCAGCAAGCAGAAGAAGCAGCGTGATAGTACTTCTGAGGATTCCGAGTCAGCAGGAGAAGTCTCTGAAGAAGAAGAGCAGTTAATTTACATTCCAAAGCATCTGCGGCAGTCCAAGAAGCCAGTGGAAGAACCAGTATCAGTAAACAAGCCCAAATATGGGGCCCCTGCAAAAGAGTTCCTCTTCTCTTCTCTTCTTTCTTTTCTCTTCTCTCTTTCTTTTCGTTCTTTTATCTTTTCTCCCTTCAAAAAGGAGGAAAATAAGAGGTTGGAAAGGAAAAGAGAAGGAAGAGAGAGAATATCACGAGAGGAAAATTTTTGCGATGATCACAGGTTTCGCGACCGAGATGGGAGAGATTCAATTCAAGCTTTGACCAAGATAGTCAAGGACCTGCAAATCCGTGACAAAGAAAAGAGGTCATACACCAGGCAGGACTTCTATCTCGGTTTAGAAGGGGACAAGGATCTGGAGAACCTCCCCCGGAAGTTCATCAAGTTTGATGGAACCGGTGACCCGAAAGCTCATTTGGCAATGTTCTTCGCAGAATGTGCCCGGTTCAGTGAGGATAACCGCACCCTTTTCCTTTGTTTTCCCCGCAGCCTAGACGGGATAGCGGCCAAGTGGTACGCTGAGCATGTCAATCCCATCGAATTGAGGGATTTCGACAAAGTTGTTAATATGTTTATTGAACGCTTCCTCTTCAACACGGAAGCCCTACCTACTCTGAACCATTTGTGCAACCTGAAACAGGAACCCAATGAAAAGGCCAGGGATTTCATTCACAAGTGGAGAAGCCTGTGCAACAAAATGAGAAACCCTATTTCTGAGGAGCATGCTCTCCAGGTCATCCTCAACAATTTCTGTCAGCCCCTGAAAAGCTTCCTTTTCCCATACCCCTCCAAGTCCTTTATTGAGCTGACAGAGCGAGCGGAATGGCTCGAGATGGGGGTGGAAAACGGGATGTATGAGGGGGTTGCTTTGGCCAAGAACATCCCGGACCCAAAGAAGAAGGCACATTTCACCTACTCCGCCGAGGTTCCAGGGGATGATCAGGGCAGTAGCAGCAAACAGGGCAGTGGCAGTGGCACGAAGCCTGAGCAGAATAGAGGCAGAAAGGGCAAATTCTTCAAGAACAAAGCCTCTCCCGACAGGTCCTCAACAAAAGGGGGACCTTCAAGAAAAGCCCAAACATATAAACTGGAGCAGGGATCAGAAGTTCACTTCCCTCGACCAGCCTCTAGAAAAAATTTTGGAATACCTGTTGTCTCACGAAATGGTGAAACTTCCCAAGGTTGCAGATCCGCCAGTGCTCATGGGAAGATTTAAGGAACAGTACTGCAAGTTCCACAGAGCAATGGGCCATGACACTGAATATTGCTTTGTCCTGAAGCATCTGATCCAGGACTGCATTGATAAAAGCATCCTCATCGAGGATGAAGAAGAGGGCAAAATGGACATCTTGTCCGCCCCATTCCCAAAGCATTCCACATCAACCGTTTTTGAACATTCCTTCCTACCGCAGAGTCACATACATCCTTGTTCCGAAGAGTAAATGAGTTTGCAGCATCAGGTGATGGTTCTACATCAGAATCAACCTGCATTTCAGAGAGGGGATATCCTCTCATTTTTAAACATTAGAAACATGTCAGTTGAGAGTGGAAAAACCCAAGTTTTTCCAAAGAGATTTGTGAAAAGGGAAGCCTGCACAGAGGAAGCAGAAACCTCAGAAGCAGCAGAAGAGCGGGCCAAAAACCTTCAAAAGCCTATTACAGCGCTCTCCAACATCTCCATTTTTGAGTTGACTCGCGACTCTCCCCAGCACAAGGAAAAACTAGATGATCTATTGAGGAAGATCAAGGTGAAGCCGGGCACCACGCCCGAAGACATGGCGCAGATTGTAAATCAAGCGATGACCAACGCGCCTATTACCTTCTCTGATGAGGACTTGCCAAAGCCTCATTCATTCCACAACAATGCATTATACATCGTAGTCAGAACCCGGGGCATGATTGTCCCGCATGTGCTCGTTGATGGAGGCAGCAGCCTCAATATTTGCCCAGAGATGACAGCGAAAGCACTGAGATTGAAAGAGGAAGAATATGTGCCTGACCCCATTACCATCTACGGTTTTGACAATCACGGACAGACTGCAAAAGGCAAAGTCTTTTTAGAGATTTTCATCAACTACTCAGTGCACACCGTCTTATTCCATGTCGTCAATGTGCCGCCAACTTACAATCTTTTGTTGGGACGAACATGGATCCACAATGCCAATGCCGTTCCATCAACTCTCCACCAGTGCATTAAGTGATCCAAGGGTGGAATGATCACTACCATTTTGGGCGAAGATCCTGAAGAGAGGCTGCCACAGCCTATGATTCTTCGTCCAACATTCACAGTTGATATTCCAAGCATCTGAGAAGCGGATGAGATCAATCTCAGTGACAGTCTCGAGATGTTGAAACTGAAAGATGTCATGGGAGAGGAGAATGTTGCAGCTACGGTCCAATGGCAGGGACCTTGTTTCTTCAAGCTAGGAGACCGCATTGATTACACCTCCTTCAAAGATCATCCCTTATTTCCTCAGTTTTCTAAAGCAAGAAAGGGATTTGATCTGCTGATAAAACATGGATACCAGCCGTTCCGAGGCATGGGGAAAGATGAAGACGGCATGATAGAACCCTTCATTCCAGTTCGGCATACGAACAGTTCAGGGTTGGGGTTCACCGGCCCGGATTCCAGCAACAAGACAGTTTTTATCAGAGGAAGCCAATGAAGATATGATGCCTTAGTTTTCCTGCTTTCTTTTCTTCTCTTTTTATCTTGTAGGGACAATACAATCCCATCTTTTGTTAAAGTCTTGTAAATACTTTACTTCAATCAATGAAAGATCAAAATTTTCTCTTCGAGTATCCATCATTTCCTTCTTATACTTTGTCTATGTCATTGCTCTTGCTTTATACAACAATTTTTTATTTGGCTCGTACTTTCTCTTAAAAACAACCTTTTTTGGCGTTTTCAGGACCATTAACTCCTGAATCAATGACAAAATTTGTTATCAATCCCAAGTATCTAAAATTGGCAAGGTTTTCTGAGATGAAAGACAGAGCAGAAGTCAGTCAGGCAGCAGAACAGACTGAAGAGCCAGCCGAGTTTGATTCCACCATTCAGGAATTGCCAGAATTCGCTCACATTCAGAAGCAGGATGAACCATCATCTTTAGTTCAAGATCCAACTGAGGATATCAACATTGGGTCGGAAGATGATCCGAAAATTCTCAAAATCGGGTCAAGTCTAAGCGAAATTGAGAAAGCTAGACTCATCAAATTCCACGAAAAGCATCAGGAAGTATTTGCCTAGACTTATGAAGATATACCAGGATTGGATATCAAGCTGGTTGAGCATCGACTCAAGTTGAAACCAGAAGCCAAACCAATCAAGCAGAAACTGAGGAAGTTAGACCCTCGAATTGAGCAGCAAGTCAAGGAAGGACTTGAAGATTTGTTAAAAGCAGGCTTCATCCGGGCCATTGATTATCCAGATTGGTTGGCAAATATCGTAGCAGTCCCTAAAAAGAACGAAAAAGTTCGGATTTGCATTGATTTCAGGGATCTCAATAAGGCCACCCCAAAAGATGATTATCCGCTTCCCAATATTGATATGTTAATCGATAGCACGGCAGGTCATGCCATGTTTTCCTTCATAGACGGATATTCAGGCTATAATCAGATCAAGTTGGCCGTTTGTGATCAGTCAAAGACTTCATTTACTACCCCGTGGGGTACCTTTTTCTATACAGTCATGCCATTTGGGCTCAAAAATGCCGGGGCAACCTATCAAAGGGCAATGGCCATCATTTTCCATGATCAAATGCACAAGAATATGGATGCATACGTGGATGACATTTTGGTTAAGTCTAAAGAAGAAGAGGATCACCTTGATGCTCTTAGTCAAGTTTTTGAAATACTTATTCTTTACAAGTTGAGACTTAACCCTCAAAAATGTGTTTTTGGAGTTGAGTCCGGAAAATTACTCGGCTTCATTATCAGCAAGAAAGGAATCGAGGTGGATCCGGCCAAGGCAAAAACCATTATTGACATGCCACCTCCAACTAATCTGAGAGAACTGCGAAGCCTTCAAGGGCGCATTCAGTCTATTCGCAGGTTCATCTCTAATCTGGCCATGAGATGCGAGCCTTTCAACCATTTGCTTAGAAAAGGAGTTAAATTCGAATGGGGATCAGAATGTCAGCTCTCGTTTGAGCGCATCAAGCAATATCTCCTAAATCCACCAGTGTTGAAGCCGCCAAAGTTGGAAAAACCTCTTCTACTGTATATTTCTGTCAATCAAAATGCCTGTGGTGGATTCCTCGCACAGTATGAAGAGGGTAGCCTGATAGAGCACGCCATCTACTATGTGAGCAAAACTTTCATTGATTATGAAAAGAAGTATTCTCAGATGGAGAAAACTTGTCTAGCTCTGGTTTGGATGTGCCAGAAATTAAGACATTACCTATTAGCTTCTGAAATCAAATTCCTATCGAAGCTTAATCCTCTCAGATACATTTTGGAACAACCTTTTCTCACTGGACGGATTGCGAAGTGGCAAGTCCTTCTAATGCAATATGACTTAGAGTATGTTTCTCAAAAGTCGATTAAAGGCCAAGTGATCGCAGATCAGTTGGCGAATTTCCCTTTGACAGAAGAAATTAAAGCAGAGGATGATTTTCCTGATGAGCACATCTGTAATATCCAACAGCCCCCAGTTTGGAATATTTTCTTCGATGGCTCTGAAAACATGTCTGGTATAGGGATCGGAGTCTTGTTAATCACTCCAGAAAAAGAGATGATCCCCTATTCTCCCAAACTTGGTTTCCAATGCACTCATAATATGGCCGAGTATGAAGCTCTAATACAAGGCCTCAAAATTCTGCAAAGTTTCAATGTCAAGAGAGTGCATGCTTTTGGCGATTCACTACTTGTTGTCAGTCAAGTTAACACTGAATGTCAAGTGAAAGATTCCAAATTAATTCCATATCAGAAGATCGTCTTAACTCTTGTGGACAGCTTCGAAGAATTTCAGCTCAGCCACATCAGAAGAGAGCATAATCAGATAGCTGATGGTTTGGCCAGTCTGGGCTCCATTCTATCCTTCAAAGGTGGTAAATCATGTTGTTCTTTCGAAGTTGGCAGACTTGAGCAACCTGCTTTCGCATCAATTATACAAGTAAACCAGGTCGATCAGAAGGAGAAGCCTTGGTACCAAAATATTAAAAATTTCATCGAAACTGGCGAATTTCCACCAGAGATGCCAAAAAGGGAGCAGCGTGCAATTCAGCGTATGTCTACCCGTTATTTCATTCTTGTCAATGTCCTCTACCGCCGTGGTTTCAGTTCTGAATATGCCAGATGTTTAGACAAAGAAGAGGCTATGGAAGTTATCCAAGAGGCGCATGAAGGGATTTGTGGTGGCCATGTCGGCTATCAAACTCTCGTCAAACAGATCGTCTGAGCAGGGTACTATTGGAATACCATGCAGCAGGACTGTCATCGATTTGTGAAGAAGTGCGTCAAGTGCCAATTGCACACGCCTTACGTTCATGCTTCGGCCGCATATCTACAATCAGTTGTTTCTCCTTGGCCATTTTCTATGTGGGCTTTTGACGTCGTCGGCCCGATTACTCCTTCTGCTTCCAACGGCCACAAATACTTTCTGGCTGCGACGGAGTATTTCACGAAATGGGTTGAAGTTGTTACTCTATGCACAGTAGAAGGCCGCCATGTGGTTTCTTTCATTCACAAAAACATTCTTTGCCGCTTCGGCATACCCCATGATATTGTCTCAGACAATGGAACTCATTTTAAAAATGAGAGGATGAAGACATTTTGTTCTAAATTCAGAATTTGCCATCATTTCTCAGCTCCCTATTATCCTCAAGGGAATGGCCAAGCAGAGGCTACCAATAAAATTTTGATTCGTATTCTGGAAAGGACTGTGAAAACAGGCCGAGATTGGCATGAGAAGATTCATGACGCACTTTGGGCATATCGGACCACCATTCGGACTCCGACTAATGCCACTCCTTCAGAACTTGTTTACGGAACTGAAGTGGTGTTGCCTCTCCATATCCAGAAGCCCGCTCTCAAATTTGCTTCGCTTATAGAATTGTCACTTGATCAGTACCAGCAGCAGAGATTGGTGCAGCTGGATTTTCTAGATGAAAAGAGGCTCAAAGCAGCAGAGCACACTCAAGCTTATCGGCAGAGGATAGCTCGACATTATGCCAAGTCTGTCATTGAGAGAAAATTTTGAGTTAACGATTTGGTACTCAGATCAACGGCTCATCTCAAGCACCGACCACGGGGCAAGTGGTCACCCAATTGGGAAGGCCCTTATGTGGTTAAGGAAGCACTTTCTCGCAATTCATATCGCCTAATCAACGCAGATGGAGTGAAAATGCCAGATCCCATTAATGCTCTGCATTTGAAGAAATTTTTCACCTGAAATGTTCATTCTAAAGCCTTTGTACTCTTCAAAAGAGCCATTTTAATAAAATAATGATCTTCTATCAATTCTTACACTCTTCTCCATGATACTGGGGCATTTTATTTTGATCTATAATCATCTTCTTTCATCATATGCAGGCAGAATTAGACAAAAGCTCTTTTTCTCGAATTTTGTTAATTCTCATTTTGATCTTATGATCTTTATTTTCATTTCATTTGATTTACTTTTTGGTTTGAGCAAATGTTCTTCAAGCTATTTTTATGTCAAGTTTTAAACAAATTTTCGTCAATCTTATTAAAATTTTCATCTACCTTTATCTTTAAAATTTACCCTTTCAGGTTAAGGGATAAACCTGATGCCTCCTCTCAATGAGGTATTCTCTTTTATTTCTCCCCCGTTCAGGACAAGGGGATAAAATCCTGAAAATCGACCACACGCAATTAAACTATGATGGTCCATTAATTTTTACCAAAGAATCTTTACTCTCTGAAAAAATCACTTTGTTTAGCTCATCTTTACAACCCAGTCCTCGCACTAGGGTATTTCCCAAAAATCTCCAATCATCCATTAAGCTCATTTGGAGGATCCGATCCTCGCACCAATAACTTTCTACATTCAATCTTTTGATCAAAATCCTTTCTTCTACAAAATTCAAGTTCTGATTTAAAATCTCCCAAAAGCTGATGTATTTCAAAACGTCCCAGTTTTACTGGTCGGGTATTTCAAACGTCCCAGTTTTTACTGGTCAGGTATTTCAAACGTCCCAGTTTTTACTGGTCAGGTATTTCAAACGTCCCAGTTTTTACTGGTCAGGTATTTCCGAAAAGATCCAACGACTTGTTGGTCATATATTTCAAACGTTCCAGCTTCTCGCTGGTCAGGTATTTTAAACGTCCCAGCTATTGTTGGTCAGGTATTTCAAAAGATCCAACACTCGTTGGGCATGTATTTCAAACGTTCCAGCTTCTTGCTGGTCAGGTATTTCAAACGTTCCAGTTTTTGTTGGTCAGGTATTTCCAAAGGACCCAACACTCGTTGGTCATGTATTTCAAACGTTTCAGCTTCTCGCTGGTCAGGTATTTCAAACGTCCCAGCTTTTGCTGGTCAGGTATTTCAAAAAGATCCAACACTCGTTGGGCATGTATTTCAAACGTTCCAGCTTCTCGCTGGTCAGGTATTTCAAACGTTCCAGCTTGTTGCTGGTCAAATCCAACACTCGTTGGTTATGTATTTCAAACGTCCCAGCTTCTCGTTGGTCAGGTGTTCCAAACGTCCCAGCTTCTGCTGGTCAGGTATTTCAAAAAAAAAAAATCCAACACTCGTTGGACATGTATTTCAAACGTTCCAGCATTTCGCTGGTCATGTATTTCAAACGTTCCAGCTTTTGTTGGTCAGGTATTTCCAAAAAAAGATCCAACACTCGTCGGTCATGTATTTCAAACGTTCCAGCTTCTTCGCTGGTCAAGTATTTCAAACGTTCCAGCTTTTTGCTGGTCACGCATTTCAAACGTTCCAGCTTTGTTGGTCATGTATTCCCCAAAAAAGAACTCAGCTTTTGGTCGTGTATTTTCAAAAGACCCAGCTCTCGCTGGTCATATATTTCAAAAGGTCTCAGCTTGCAATTTTCGAGCTCCCAAAATCAACCTATTCCATAAATCAAACCTTCAAGTTGCGATTTCTCCATTCTCTCATTACCAAACCTTCGGGTTTCAATCTCTCAAAATCTGACATTTTTAAACCTTCATATCTCCAAATCTCTCAAGATTATCAATTCTTCAATCTCTGGGTACAATATTTTCAAAAATTCACCATTTTCTCAACCCTCGGGTTATAATCTCCCAATTTCGATCATTCTCAATCTTTTTATTAAAACCCAGTTTTTCATAACCATTTGCGTATTTTCCAAAAGACCCAACACTCGTTGGTCATGTATTTCCAAAATGTTCCAGCATTATTGTTGGTCATGTATTCTAAACGTTCCAGTTTTACTGGTCAAGTATTTCAAAAGGTTCCAGCTTCTCGCCGGTCACGTATTTCAAAGGTTCCAGCTTTCGCTGGACAGATATTTCAAAAGATCTCAACATCTATTTATCATGTATTCCAAAAGGTTTCAGTTTTCGCTGGTCATGTATTTCAAAAGGTTCCAGCCTTCGCTGCTCACGTATTTCAAAGGTTCCAGCTTTCGCTGGTCATGTATTTTAAAAGTTCCAGTTTTTTTTGCTGGTCATGTATTTCCGGAATCGAAGATTGCAACTCAAGGTTTCATCAGAATCTATATTGAGTGATTATTTCACAAAGAATTCATGAAAACTTGGCCAATTTGCTAAAAACATTTGTTGATTCTAAATATTCTTACTGTACAAAAAGAATTTTTCTCAGATTACCTCCAGTATTTCCTTCCAAAAAGGTGAAACTCTTTGCGAAAAAGAGGTAAAGTTCAAATCTTTTTCCTGTTGATCAACCAAAAGGATGAAAGAAATGTCCTCGATATGATCCATGAAAGAAATCTTCAATGATGTTGAAAAGCCAGAAGTGAATTGATATTGATCTTGGCTATGGCGCGTGTTTTAAAATGACTTTCTGGCAATCAGGCAGTGGAAATATCTTGAGCTATAAAAATAATCCACTCAACTCATCTCTTCTCATTTTCATTTAAAAGTTGCAATCAAATATCCGCAAAAGGGATCTCTCAATTGTCGTCAAGATGAAGGCGAATTAAGCGAGTAGACCTCCGGGGCCAAAGAAGATTTGAAACATCTCCAAGATGACGGAGTTTGTGACGGATCCTTCCAGGGAAAGTTCGGATCACTGTCAAGATGAAGGCAGATGTGATGGGCCTACCGACAAACCCTAAAAGATATTTGATTCCAGCTATCATCTAAAGACCTTTTTAAGCCAATATCATATATAATCCTTGAGAGAAAAGAAGGATCGGAGCATCTCCAAGATGAAGGAGTTTGTGACGTACCCTTCCCTGAAAAAAAGAAAAAGTCAGGACATCCAAATGAAGGATGATGTGAAAGACCGAGAAAGCCCAATGACTCAAAAAGAGTGCAAAAAGATCATCGTAGGGAAAACACCCAGATATCAAACTGCCAAAGTTGCCAGAAGTCATCTTTTCTCATGCAAAATTCTTTTATCAATATCTTTTCATTACTTGCTTTTACGAAATTAAGAATATTTCTTCTATTCTCATATAAGGGAAATGGATAGCTTCCTTGAAGAAAATCATCAGTACTAAAAATTTGAATCTGACTCTGACTCTTAGAACTGAGGAGTTAACCTCATTTGGGGGAAATACTCTAGGTAAAAGAGGGAATATCTTTGCGCATACGTGCACATTTTCAAGCGTTTTGAATCAACTATAATTTTATCTTATTGGCAAAATTTTCTAGCTATTCCAAGAATGAAATAAACATTCAATATCCATTCTGATGCAACTTAGCGTTGTTTATATCTTCCAGAAGAGTTGCCTCATTCAGTTGAAGTATCTCTTCCTGTCCCATCACGGTTTCTTCAGTCAAGGATTCTGTATGGTGTCCCCACTCAGGATAAGGGTTAAACCTGAACCATTTGCGAAAGATTCTTTGATTTCAAAAGTTATTTCAGTCTCAACAATGAGATGCCCAATTTCTTCTCCCTTTTCAAAGCTTTAGGGAACCCTATATTTCCTCCTTTCGCAAAAACCCCTTTCGGATTTGTTCGTCCAAATTCCGAAGGTCCCATCATGCTTTCTCCATTTTTGACAAACCTGTATGGTAGATTTCCCTACTCAAGATAAGGGACAAACCTGAACCATTTGCGAAAGATCATTTACTTCAAAAGCTATTTCAGTCTTAGCAATGAGACGCACCATTTCTTCTCCTTTTCGAAGCTTTAGGGACTCTATATTTCCTCCTTTCGCAAAAACCCCTCTCGGATTTGTTCGTCCAAATTCCGAAGGTCCCATCGTGCTTTCTCCATTTTTGAGAAACCTGTATGGTAGATTTCCCCCACTCAGGATAAGGGGCAAACCTGAACCATTTGCGAAAGATCATTAATTTCAAAAGTTATTTCAGTCTCAGCAATGAGAGACCCAATTTCTTCCCCTTTTCGAAGCTTTAGGGAACCCTATATTTCCTCTTTTCGCAAAAACCCCTCTCGGATTTGTTCATCCAAATTCCGAAGGTCCCATCGTGCTTTCTCCATTTTTGAGAAACCCGTATGGTAGATTTCCCATCCAGATTAAGAGTTAACCCGGAACCTCGCTTCGCGAGGTATCTTCCTTGCAGGTTTGGGTTAAACCTGAGTCACATTCTAATGAGATTCCTCGTTTTGACGAGATGTTTTCTTCCAGTCCCATCATGGTTCTTCCCATCAAGGAACCCATGCTTTGTATATCCATCCAAGAAAGGATTTTACTTGAGCTTCGTCTCATGAGGCATTTTTCAAAATGTCCCATCAAGGTCCTCGTGTATTCCTTTCCTCATTTCAAATTCATTTTTGATATATCTTCGTCCCATCCAGGCTAAGGGCTAAACCTGAATCATTCTAAAAGAGTATCTCGTCTCACCCATAAGACCGGATCAAAATTCTGATTTTCCATCATTTTTGGGACTTTCATCCAAAGTCCCATCACAATTTCCTCATTCTCTACTCAATCATATCATTCTCGAGGATTTCGTTTCCCCAAAACCATTCACGATAAGGTCTTAAGCCTGAAGAGACATATTTCCAAAATAATTCTTCCACACCCAGTTCAGATCTGCTGAGTGGGGCATTTTCAAAATTTGGAGTGTTATCTTTGCCACTAAGCTCGGCTTTCAATCGGCTTAGTAGCAAAGAGGGGCATCTGTAAACACCCCAAATTTTTCAAAGTTTCGTAAAATGACCCTTTTTTTTTCCGGACTCTATTTTTTTTTAGAAGATCAAAGTGATTTCAAAGCTAAATTTCAGTCTTTCTTCAGATTTTTAGATTAAAATTCCACATTAATATATCCAAATTCAACTCCGGGTCTGAACTCAGTATTTTAAAATCCAAATCTGAGCCCCGTTGTCCGATTTCCAAAATAAAAATCACAAAAATACCAAAAAATGATTTTGAAAGATTCGGGCGGCTCATCTGGCACTCTATCGGATCCTCGGCCCTATATTTCTCAGTTCAAGGTTGTAAACCTCGAATATTTCTCAAAAATTTGGACATAAACCCATTTCTGAAGAAATTCTCTCAAAATAGCTTTTAAATTCTCAGAAAATTCTCTTTTGTAAATATTTTACAAAAACACAAAAAAAAATAGTTTTAAATCTTTGATATATCGTAAAGTTTTAGAATTTTATTCTAAAAGTACAAAAAAATAGAAAAAATAACATAAAAAACCAAAAAAATTGAGAAAAGCTACAAGGAAAATGGATGATTTTCAAGCTTTTGAGGCCCTTTTTACCAAAAACCTCATTCCTTAACCATTTTTTAGAAATTTCTTAAAAAGGGAACCACCTTTTTGAAATAGGGAGAACTTACAACGGAATCTTCCTGTGTATCCCCCCTCTAGAAGCCTCCATCGCAGGAGGGTTCTCACCATCGTCCATCCAGAATGAACCTTCCTCCTCTCTCCACCTTCCATCCTCAACAAATCCCTCTCATCTCCACCCTCAATCCAAAAACGGATTTCTCTCCCGAACTTTCCCCTCTTCCTCTTTAAAGAGGGCGCACACAAAGGAAGGAGGGTCCATTTTTCTTTCCATCGATTTGTTACTAGCATCGATTACCTTCTTGGAGATCGATTTTCCTTCCTTCATCGAGCGGCATCTCTTACAATCCATCATCGGTTTTTCTGCAAGAGCACCCATTCACCCATTATCGATCGATCTTCTTCCTTGCGAATGTCCATTATAATCCACCTTCACCCACTTCCCTTCATCAGTCATCCATTAGACTGATCCTCACGTTATTTTGCTGAAAGATTTGTTGCTGGCATCCATCCCTCATTTGATCAAGGAGGTCTCGGCTAATTCACCATCCGTTGTTATTCATCATCAGAATCCCTGCAAGAAGAAGGAGAAGAGCATCTCCGCAAGACATCTTCTCTGCAATCATCTGTAAGAGAGTCAATCCTCATTACCTCCGGTAAGGCCGACACCCTTTTCCCTATTCATTTCCTTTTAGCTAAATTCTCTTTTCGTTTAATTTCTTTTTATAGAGATCCCATACAACTTTTCCTGTCCATTTGTTTTACTCTGTTGACGCATCGTGGGTAGTGTCTGAGTTGCCTTTAGCAACTTTGACCTATCACTATGCAACAAAAATGGGATTAACCCGACATCTAACTATGGGCTCACTGAAACAAATGGGTCTGCATCGATCCTCGTTTGATTTTATTTTATTTTTTGATAAAATCCATTTACGCACCTTGATTTTACATAATCATTGCTTCCTGACTCGATCATTTATCATTTCGTTAATGGGTTTAAGTTCGACATCTATTACCTGAGTTATCTTCATCGTACTTTTAGATTTATATCTGGGATATGTGCTAGTTCCTTGATTGAGATTTTTTTTTTCGTAGCCTTTACTTACCTTGTTTTGCGGTATTAGATCATCCTACATTTTTTCTTTTTTTTCCATCTCAGTGCTAATTAATCTGATTGTCTGTTTCATAGTCCCCCCCCCCCCATTTACAACATGCTTTCACTATATTGTTCCTGTCTGATTCATATTTTAGGCTGGGTTTATGTTCTTTTAGTACTCTTTATATCATCTTCCATTAATACAGTCAGTAAGAATACTATGTTCCGATAATAAGTTCTTTTGTAAATTTGATTTGTAATCATCCATCATAATACAGTTGTAATTGACATCTTCCTAATACCTAAGCCATACTACCACCATTCAGTAGAATTATGGCAGATTTTTTTTTTTTTTGGAATCAGCTGCGGTGGAAAAGGTGGTATAGCACCCGATCTTCAGATCATCAACACCACAGAACTGGAACCTCAAGATCCAGTGTCTCGTGGCGTCATACAACAAACTTTCATCTGGATGATGCTCCAGGAAGGAAACCTATGTATCTATACCTATGGTTGCATACCTTTGTCTACCCCTGTTCAAACTCCTCAGAAAGAGAATCTCTGGTTTATGGGACGATGGATTCCATCTGAGGAAAGATTGTCTGATAAACTAATCCAATGTAGGTTTTGAGTGGTTGAATTAATCATATGTATTTCTGCTCAAGTAAGTTTACTCTGCTCACTTGTGTTTTATATCCTCACAATATACAGTTCACTTGTGCCTATCACTTACAACACACACCTCCTTGTCTATTTGTACATTTTGCTCAGCAGGACCATTGTCTAAATATAAGTCTAATGTTCTGAACTATAGCACAACTCCTTTTGTTGATTCACGTCCTCATCAATTCTTTGGTCACTTTTAGATATTGATGTTGCGTTTTTATTATCTCTGGATGGGTATAGATCTTTTGTTTGTATCTCCACAAGCCTCAGCCTTTCCCAACATTCATGTAATTCCTGTCTTGCATAAATCACCCGGTATCACCTTCTTGGGTTGACCATTAAAACCCTCCTGCATCGTTTGGAAATCCTGGATTTCCATGCTGTTTTCACCTCATATATATGTTTAATCATGCTCATTAGCCACTGTCCAACATTACACTTCTGTATCTTCTGAATCGTCAATAGCCACATCATTATCATTAGATAGTGATTAGGTTATCAGTAAGTCATCCATCTAAGGCCTGTTTTATCATCAGCTTTGCCCAATCCAGACAGTCACCAGCTTGAGAAAGCAGTAATGTCAACTACATACAGTCAGACGTCAAAACTTTTCAAAAGTTATCCCAAGGATAATAATAGGGGAAGGTCCATCCCCTACCTAATACTCATAGATATCCTGGAGTTGTTTGAAGTGACCAGTTGCATCAGGAGTGAAATTGAAGAGGCTCTGTTTTGAAGATAAATTTTCAGATTTAAACTAAGGTTTGTCATTAGAAATCAATGAGAAATGGGCACAATTAACAAAATTTTGGTAAACACCACATAATGGGTGAAGTGTTCCTTTCACATGAATGCAGTTTTGACTGATTGAGCCATATTCTCACTTGAATATACCAATATTCAAGTTTCAAACCACAGAGGTTTAGAGAGTCATTGATGTAGAATCTGCTGCAAGTGCCTCTTTAGTTTATGAATATCATCCAGTCAACAGATGAAAGCTCGGTGGGGCCTTGGTTTCCAGAAATTGGTGAAAACTCATGCGATCTCGCATGCTATTGACTGTACCCATGTTAAATCTATGGTCCATCGATAGGTTGCCACATTGGCATGGCTTGAAGCTTGATCCTGTCTGTGAAAATCATTTTATTGGTGCTTGTCTTCTCTTACATACCAACCTTTACCCTGCTTCGAGCTCTTCATAGTGGCTCACGACGGCTGTAGCTCACAACATCCATCCCTCACCATTACCTCACTAAGCCACCCAGGATACCTCCAACTGCCATAAGCACTGTCCATTCCTCATTCCCTCCTTATCATCGTCTATCATCTATTACGATTTGAATTTATCACCTCAACACATCTCCCTATTGTATATACCCTCATATATATATATATATATATATATATATATGTACATATATACCTATACATACTCATATACATGTGAATACACCCATATGTGTATATATAAATATATATATATATATATATATATATATATATATATATATGTATATAGGTATATATATGTCATTTCCATCATTTTTTTGTCATACATATCTCTTCACTATTTGATTTTCACATGACATATGTGATTTTCCTTCTCTTTTCATTACTAACCTGTTTGCTTTGCAGGAAATATGTGGATAAAATTGTCATTTGGAGTTGTAAATTTGATTCTATGAGTTGTAATAGCTAGACTTTAATGAGAATTTACATTCCTTGCTTTAGGTAGAATGAATGAGCATTGTAAATATCATTGAATTACTTGTTTTTCATACATTTTGCCTTTATTTTTTCAAATTCTCACAAATGGAAACACGAATGGCACGTGCACCATTTCGTAAGAGATAATAAATACTAAGTTGATGATCCACATCAATGGCCATAGTTAGGGTGTGGACAAAACTTAGCATTTCTATCTTTTACAAAATAACACTGGATCCACACTGGGCCCATTTTTCAAAATTCATCATATTTTTCCTAAAATATTTTATTCTTTTATCAAAATTTAACTTAAAATTAACTCAAAATATATATCAATGGCCATAGTCAGGGTATATTGAGAGTTAATTTCATTTTAAATTCTATAAAAGCACTAAAAATGTATTTTATTCTTCTTTTGAATTTAAATATAGATTATCATATAATACATTCAATGACCATAGTCAGGGATATATTATATTTTTAATCTTATTTTAATTCATTTAAAGAATGAAATAGCTTTTCAAATTCCAATTTCAAGCTTATTCAAATTCATTCATCATATAGGATAGAATTGCATCATATTTTCAAAACTTCCTTTTCAAAACTCCAAGTGATTATTCTTCTTAAATCAAATCTTATCCAAATCCAATTCTATCTCATTTCAAAGATTCAAAATTCAATTTCAAAGTCCAATTTGACTTTGAAACTCCAAAATCACTTTATATTCAAACTTCAAAATTTCCAACTCAATTCAAAATTCAACTTCAAAGTTCAATTTAACTTTGAAGTTTCTAATTCATCTTCTGACTCAAAATCCAGTTTTTTTCAAAGTTTTAAATCAAAATTGAGATTGACTTTGAATCTCAAAAACCCAAACCTTCTCAAATTCAATCTGGATTTTCAAAACCCAGATCATCTTTAAAAATCCTATTTGGGCTTCTCAAAACCCAAATCCAAAGTCAAATCCTAGTCTCAACTTGGATCCAGATTTCCAAGTATAAACTCCATTTCACTTTGGATCTCCAATTATAGATCCAAATTCCATTTAGGGTCCAAACCCTTATTCCACTTTGGATCTCCAATTGCAGATCCAAATTCCATTTAGGATCCAGAACCAACTCTACTTTGAATCTCAGATTACAGATCCAAATTCCACTTAGGATCTAGATCCCCATTCTACATTGGATCTTAGACTTCAGATCCAAATCCATTCTAGGATCCAGAACCTAATTCACCTTGGATCTCAAATTACAGATCCAAATTCCATTCTAGGATCCAAAACCCAATCCTACATTGGATCTCAGACTTCAGATCCAAATCCATTCTAGGATCCAGAATCTAATTCTACTTGGGATCTCAGACTTCAGATTCAATTCCATCTTAGGATCCAGAATCCAACCCTATCTCGAATCTCAGATTTCAGATCCAAATACCATCTTGAATTCTAAATCTTGGATCCAATTTCATTCAATATTTCAGATCCAAATACCATCTTGGATTCTAAATCTTGAATCCGATTCCATTCAAAATTCCAGATCCAAATTCACTGTAAAAACCCATTCCTCTTCATTCCAGACTTCAAATCAAGTTCCTATTTCGGATCCTAAATCCAAAAATCAACTAAAAACTCTATTCAGAACTTAGATTCAGATTTCATCTTGAAATTCCAACTTTTGCAAATCCCATTTCTCAATTCCTTTAGATTTCCCACATTTCCTTCTAAATTCAAAACTTCAAAATTGGAATTCAATTCCATTCCAAATATTCATCCAAGTTCAAACTTCTAAATTTAAAGTCCATTTGTGACTTTGAAAATTTCCTTCTCTTTTTATCTCAAAACTTCAAAATCAATTTCTAAATTCCAGATTTATTTTCCCAAGCTCTTGATTATTCTAAAAACTTAGAACTTTAATCTTAAGTTCCAAGTTAGGAATCATTTCCTCACTTTATCAGATTCACTTGGAAATTCTTCAAATCATTTTCAAAAAGAGCATACATCTTTGCATTTGCACAAGCATGATTCTTTGTGCATCTAGACTTAGGATAAACACTTAGGTAATTTCTTAGCAAAGCGAAAAGGCATTAATTCGACCCTTGGCTCGATTACCCCTGGTAAAGGCGCCAGGAACGGTCGAACCTCGTACCGACGAGCGGATCCCGTCTCCCAGTTTTCCCGCAAATATTTCAAAAACGGAGGCGAGTTATTTCAAAAATCTTCAAAATTAAGGTCAAATGAGACCCGCAAAAGAGTTCCTCTTCTCTTCTCTTCTTTCTTTTCTCTTCTCTCTTTCTTTCCGTTCTTTTATCTTTTCTCCCTTCAAAAAGGAGGAAAATAAGAGGTTGGAAAGGAAAAGAGAAGGAAGAGAGAGAATATCACGAGAGGAAAAATTTTGCGATGATCACACCTCTTCTTCCTCAATCAAGTTCCTATATCCCACAACTTTGAATGTTGTTAATTTTGTATCATTAAAATTGACACATACCAACTATTTACTCTAGAGGACACAACTATTAGGGTTGATAGAAAGTCAAGACCTCTAGGAATTCATTAGTCATGAATCCCACATTCCAGAGCAATTTCTAGTTGATGACAATGGAGTCCATGTCGAAGATCCAGATTTTGTCGCATGGAGGAAATCGGATTGGGTTTTATGTGGGTGGATAACCGGCACCTTATTTGAGGATGTTCTCGGATTCATTGTTGGACTCAACACGATTGCACAAGTATGGTTAACCCTTGAAGAAGCCTTTGCTCTTGACTCTCAAGAGCGTAAATGCTATTTATTGTAGAAACTTCAAACATTTCGAAAAGGTAACATTTCTCTATCTGAATACATTGTCTCTTTTAAAAATACATGTGATCAGCTTGTCGCCATCGACAAACCTGTCAATGACAAAAACAAAGTTGTCTCACTGTTAAACGGTCTTGGACATGAGTATGAAGCATTTGTCGTATCCATGATGAAGTCGTCGGTTCCTACGTACAAAAAGTTAATTTCTTTACTTCAGTCTCATGAGACCGTCAAAACTCTTAAGACGCCTAATTAGGATTCTGTGAACACCCCAAATTTTTCAAAGATTTACAAAATGACCCTTTTGCCCCTAACCCCGTTTTCTGAGAAAATCAAGTCAGTTCTTCAGATTCTCTGAATTAAAATTCATATTGATTTATTCGAAATCAACTCCGG
This sequence comes from Nuphar pumila, assembly GCF_984573655.1. Classification (NCBI taxonomy): domain Eukaryota; kingdom Viridiplantae; phylum Streptophyta; class Magnoliopsida; order Nymphaeales; family Nymphaeaceae; genus Nuphar; species Nuphar pumila. The sequence continues at coordinate 13,103,420 of NC_143265.1, read as the reverse complement.
ATCCGAATCCAGCACTTTAAATCCATATTTCCTCCAAATCCGGATCAAAAACCCATTTCTGAAGAAATCTTCTCAAAATAGTTTCTAAAATTCTCAGAAAAACCCCTTTTGTAAATATTTTACAAAAACATCAAAAAAATTAGTTTAATCTTTGGTTTCTCGTAAAACTTTAGTATTTTATTCTAAAAATGCCAAAAAATAGAAAAACCAAAAGAAAATACAAATATATATATATATATATATATATATATATATATATATATATATATATATATATATATATAGAAAAACTCAAGAAAAGAACAAGGAAATCAAAGAAGAAAATACAAAAAAGTGAACTTTTAAGAAGCACCCTTTTGAAAAATCGAAATTTGTTAAGGATCCCTCTTTTTGAAAAATCTCAAAAATGAGAGGGCCCCCTTTTGCAAAATCTTTTCTTTTTTTTTTAGGGTTTGGGAACCCTTCGTAAAAATCGGAAAAGGGAGACGGCGCCTCTCTCTCCCTCTACCTCTTTCTCTCGTTCGCTTGATCCGGAACTTCTCCATCGATCGATCGATCGATCGCCCTTCGATTGATGATCGCCCTTCATCTTCAATTGTCTCCCCTTCTCGAATCACCTCCTTCCTCCTTAAAAGGGTATGCAGGAAGCCCCATTCCAGCCATCGCCTTCACCCCTCCACCCTTCTTACATTTGCTTCTGCCCTCTTTTCTTCTTTTCCCCATTATCGATCGAGCTTTCCCCTGCAGAATCTATTATCGACATCCATCATCTGCCAAACCCAGACCTCCTTCACCACCAAGTTTTCCCCTTCTGCTTCCCTTCTTCCCATCACTGGACCAATTGGGGGGGAATTCTGCAACATAGTGAAGCAAGCTAATCTCTTCATTCCTGGGTCGACTAAAGGAGCTTTCATCTTCAGCCTCCAGAGGAACCACCCGACCCACGATCTACTCAATCGATCAGTTTCTTCTGGGGATCAACTTCTCTGGCATCGAGTTTTTCCATTGCCGCTCTGACTTCATCCTTCCCCTGTCCTTCCTGAATTTTCTTCTCTACAAGAAGCGGGTAAGAGCCTCTCCCTCTCATTTCTCTTTGTTATTTCTGATTTTGTCTTCTTTTCTTTCTTTAGTTTTTTTTCCTTTTTTTTTATCATCTCATCAGAGCACCATTGTGGCGTCGGTTTTGCATATAGCAAATACCGACCCACACATTTCGTGCAATATCAATGGAGTCTGAAGATCTCGACATTTCTTTTCCTCAGTTATAATTTTTTTTTTAGTTTTTCTTGTTACCACGCATTTTCTTATTAATTTAGTTGCATTCCTGTCGTTATAATAATCATTTTTTATATATATACGCCCATTCTGGTTCATCTGTGTTGTTTTGGTTCCCTTTTGGTATGTTGCTTTGTATACAATCATCGTCGTTCTCTCTGTTTTATTGTCATTTTCTAGCATCACTAGTTGTCTCTGTGTCATTTGATTTGTCTTTTCTGTGTTTACTTTGTGATTCAATATTACAAGACATCCTTCCTGCTTGATTTCTCGGTAGCTGCGAATATATTCCATATGTGACAGGCACAACGGAGCATCTTATTGGATGGCAATCGGTTCTTTTGAAGCTTTCCATCTATTGTTATCTAATTTTGATTATATTAGTTGGTTTTGATTCCATCTCTGTTTTAATATCATAAGATGTATCCAACTGTAGTTTCCAGCTTCATTTCCTATTTTCAGTTGAATTTCCCATAGTTGTCTTCCTTTATTTTCCAGTTTGTTTGGATTCATTTGTCTTAATCTTCTGTTGTTAACCTCTGCACTTCAAAGGGGTTTTTGTGGGGTACCATATCTCCCCAATGGAATTAGAACAGGAAACCATCCCAGCCCCTTTTTCCATTACGGGCAACCAACATGAGCCCTGTTTGAATAGCACAGAGATGCTCACGATCGCCCTGCTGCAATCCTCACCATGAATCGAGTACAACTTCTCTGGAAATCCTCCTGTTAAAAATCAGGTATTAAGCTCTCGGTGAGGGCTGGATAATAAGCTAAGATGATCTGCTAAGTTGAACATCAAACCAGTCTGCCAAGAACTCAGGAAGTTGCGATCATCCAAGATTGAACATGAATTTTATTTTTAGTTTCAGTCTTTATCTTAGTCACTAGAGAAGATTAAGCTATTCTCCTGTTTTGAGAAATCAAAGTCACGCCTATATGTATATTCGTATATTTCAATTACGATCTTGCTGCCTTGAAAATGGCTATCATTCACTCTGTTGGTTTACTTGCTTCACTACAGACGGTCCCCATTTTTTTTTTTTTTGGTTTGCCTATCATAGGGAAAACGAAAGTTGCATTCCTTAACAGTGTAAGATTCACTACATGTTTCACTAGATGAAAACCAAAGTTCAGCGTGAAACAATTTTGCGATCTAATATCAAGGAAGGTTTTGGATCAATCAGAAGCAAGGCCAAATGCTGTCTCTCGTCTTACTCAACCAAAGGTTTTGTTGTTGTCAGGTTGTTTGCTCCAGTTTCTCATTCTAATTTTGATCTACCTTTGTTTGCTGCAGGACATTATAGTACGCCATCATATTGACAGTGTGCGATCACCATTTTTGCATCTACGGTAAGAGGCTCATCTTCCATTTGTTTCTTTCAGCATGCTTGTTTTAGTCAATTCTATGAGAATTTGAAGACCTTATATCTGAGAAATAAATCTGCTGAAAATCTTGTGTCATATGAACTGGCGAAATGATCCTTTCTCCTTCCTATAATTATGATTTGGAGGTAACATTAAATTGGGGAAAAGGAGATTTCCCATAAGGTCAGGGGTTGCTGCCTTGCATAAGGATTCTTACTGATAAAGAAAAAAAAAATATATCTGTCAAATACAAGGTACTCTGTTCATTCAGAGTAGTTTCTGCAATTAGTTTTATCAGTTAGATTGAAATATTCTTTACCGGTGGGCTCACAATAGATATCTTGAAAGTTTTTTTTGGAAACCCAAGATCAACAGTCATCTTGACAAGTAAATAAAACTGTCACCTGTTATTTAAATTCCAAATGTATAGCTGTGATAGTGATTCATTCTTACGGTTACATTGCTCCATGACTGTCATGACTGCCAAAATTATTTATGGTTAAGTTTTAAGCAGATTTAGTTAAACCATTGTCCTCATGTTCTGGTGTGTTAAATAATTTCAACTAAGAGATGACATTAAATGGAAGCATTTGATGGAATGTCGGTAGTCATTTATCCGACTACTAAATTGATCATTGAAGGATTAAGCTGGGCATGTCATCTTAGCCCAGTTTGCTGGACCTAGAAATGTAGTTTCTATTTCTTGTAGCATTCCAATCTACTGTGTACATTTCACCCCCTGTTTCACAACACTTTTTCTGCATATTTCCACTCCACTGTACACTCCCAGCAATCCAAGAGTGGCCCTTGCTCACGGCTCCATGGTCATCCCCTGTGGCCGATGCCCTTCCCTCAGTTTTCTTCTATTCATTTTCCTGTGTTCTAGGATTTCTTGGTAGCAGCAGTTCCCATTGATCCATCCATATTTTCACAGTGACACATTCATTGCCTGATTCACTGATTCATCCATTGTTGAAACGATGAATCAATGAGCAAGAGTCACCATCCCAGGTAGTAATTCTAGCCACTGATTGTGTCAAACCCAACTTCTATGATGAATTGGACTCAACCCGGAAGCTACTGAGCAGCAGCCTTCATAGGAAAAATCGGATTTCGGGCCCGCTCGGCAACACTCCTCTGGCTTAAATATGAAACACCTGTTTACCATATCATTCCTCCTATATATATATATATATATATATATATATATATATATATATATATATATATATATATATATATATATATATATTTCATGCTTCCACACTTTTAGGTCTCAAATGCTTCGGCATGTAAGCATTCTTTTACTATTCACACCCATATGGTATGTACAAATTTTCTTCTCCTTTGCATACTAACCAGTTGTTTTGCAGGAAATATGTGGATAAAGTTATTTTCTGAAAGTTGTAAATTTGATTTTATGGGTTGTAACAGCTAGATATTAATGCAAACCTTACATTTCCAGCTTTAGGTAGAATGAATGAGCATTATAAAATATCATGAAATTGTTTGTTTTCATGCATTTTTGCCTTTATTTCTCAAAATTCTCACAATGGTGAAACACGAATGGCACGTGCACCATTTCGTAAGAGGTAATTAATACTAAGTTGATGATCCACATCAATGGCCATAGTCAGGGTGTGGACAAAACTTAGCATTTTTATCTTTTACAAAATAACACTGGATCCACACTGGTTCCATTTTTCAAAATTCATCATGTTTTCCTTAAATATTTTCTTCTTTTATCAGAATTTAACTTAAAATTAATTCAAAATATATACCAATGGCCATAGTCAGGGTATATTGAGAATTAATTTCATCTTAAATTCTATAAAAGCACCAAATGTGTTTCATTCTTCACTTGAATCTAAATATAGATTATCATATAATACATTCAATGACCATAGTCAAGGATGTATTATATTTTCAATCTTATTTTAATTCATTTAAAGAATGAAATAGCTTTTCAAAATCCAAATCTCAAATTTATTCAAATTCATTCATCATATAGGGTAAAATTGCATCATATTTTTCAAAATTCTTTCAAAAACCCAAGTGATTTTGAACATCTTTTCTATTTTCCAAACCTATCTCAATTTCAAAGTCCAATTTGACTTTGAAATTTCAAAATTATTTCATATTCAAACTTCAAAAAAATTCAATCTAACTTTGAAGTTTCTAAATTCATCTTCTGATTCTAAATCCAGTTTCCTTCAAAGTTTTAAATCAAAAGTTGAGATTGACTTTGAATCTCAAAACCTTCTCAAGTTCAAATCTGGATCTTCAAAAACCCAGATCATCTTTAAAAGTCCTATTTTGGACTTCTCAAAACCCAAAATCCAAAATCAAATCCTAGTCTCAACTTGGATCCAGATTTCCAAGTATAAAACTCCATTGCACTTTGGATCTCCAATTACAGATCCAAATTCCATTCAGGATCCAAAATCCTTATTCCATTTTTGGATCTCCAGTCACAGATCCAAAATTCCATTTAGGATCTAGATCCTCATTTCATTTTTGGATCCCCAAATCCAAAATCCATTTAGGATCCGGATCCCATTCTACCATTGGATCTCAGATTCAGATCCAAACTCCATTCTTTAGGATCTAGAACCCAATTCACCTCGGATCTCGGATTTCAGATCCAAGTCCAGTTTAGGATCCAGAATCCAATTCTACCTTTGGATCTCAAACTTCAGATCCAAATCCAATTCTTAGGATCCAGAATCCAACCCTACTTTGGGTCTCAAAATTCAGATCCAAAATCCAATTCTTAGGATCTAGAATCCAATCCTACATTGGATCTCAGACTTCAGATCCAAATCCATTCTAGGATCCAGAACCCAATTCTATTTTTTGGATCTTAGATTTCAGATCCAATTCCATCTTAGAATCCAGAGTCCAACCTTATTTTGGATCTCAGATTTCAGATCCAAATACCATCTTGAATTCCAACTTTCAAATCAATTCTATTTCTCAAAATTCTATTTAAATTTCCCACATTTCATTCTGATTTCAAAGATAAAATTCAATTCCATTCCGAAGATTTAAAATCCAAATTTCTAATTCAAAATCCATTTATGACTTTAAAATTTTTCTTTCTTCTCCTTTCCTCTCAATTCCAAGATCATTTTTCCAAATCCAGACTCATATTCCAAGCTCTTGAATATTCTAAAACTTAGAACTTTAATCTTAAGTTCTAAGTTAGAAATCATTTTCTTCACTTTATCAATTTCACTTGGAATTCTTCAAAATATTTTCAAAAAGAGCATACATCTTTGCATTTGCACAAGCATGATTCATTGTGCATCTAGACTTAGGATAAATATTTAGATAATTTCTTTGCAAAGCAAAAGGCATGAAATTCGACCCTTGGTTCGATTACCCCTGGTAAAGGCGCCAGGAACGGTCGAACCTCGTACCGACGAGCGGATCCCGTCTCCCGATTTTCCCGCAAATATTTCAAAAACGGAGGCGAGTTATTTCAAAATATTTTCAAAATTAAGGTCAAGTGAGACCCGCAAAAGAATTCCTCTTCTCTTCTCTTCTTTTTCTTCTCTCTTTCTTTTATCTTTCTCCCTTCAAAAAGGAGGAAAATAAGAGGTAGGAAAGGAAAAGAGAAGGAAGAGAACATTATGAGAGAGGAAAAATTTTGCGATGACCACAGGTTTGGCGACCGAGATGGGACTCGTCTCCGTCCGGTCGAATTATGCCTTTTCTTTTGCTTTGATATTACCTAAGTCTTTATTTTACATATGTCAGCTACATTTTCATGCAAACCTTAGGAGCCTAGACTCTGTCCTAAAGCTGACATCATTGCATATAGGATTTTAAGTATGGTTTGGTAGGACCATATTGAGGAGATTATTCCATGCTCACATTAGACTTAGGTCTTGAATACAACTCTCCTCAAATTTAGGGATTGAATGTAAACAATGTATGCAAGTGTATGCCTCTCTTTATTTTAAATTTATCTCTTTAGGACTTGCATTAGAGCCATCTGACTTTTTGTTGAACATGTTTTCAAAAAACATCCCTTACCTATATTGTCCCGGTCTTCACGTTGCTGGGCTGTCTCACTGAACCATAATTCGGGAGAGAGCCTCACAACTGGACCACTTATTTGGGTTCGCGCCCCCCCTACCACGTACCTAAGGGCCATAGTCCGAGGTATATCGGTAGGTGCTCAAGGATGTTGGGAAGCCATTACCTTAGAACCGGAGAAATATTTCTATGCCACGTACTTCGAGCTTCGGCTTGGGTATATCGGCGTATCTTGATCGGAATCAGATAATTTGAACCTTAGAGTTAGGGTTAAGGTCCTACAAGCCATTTCAAATATTGCATTTAGAGTCAGCCTTTAGGGAGTGCTGTATGCGCATCCTTGTTTGTGCAGCTTTGGTTGTGTGATATTTTATTCTCTCATATATGTGTATCAGACCCTTTTTCAAAAACCCTGGGTGTATTATTCAAAACTTGCCCTTATTTCTAAAAGCCCCAGGTGTATATTTCTCTCTACCTACATTTTCTTTTTCTCTTCTAGATCAAATTTTCTTCAAAACCCTGGAAAAATTCTTTAAAATTTTATCAACCTTTTCAGAAATTTCCAGGTTGATTCTTTAAAGAGTCTATCCATAAGTCCTGCATTCTATCTAATTCTCCTTATTTTCTTTGCCTCAGTATCTCTCCGATGGCATCTGAATCTCCCGATACTATCTTTCCTTGGGATCATGTCCTCTATCAAATAAGGGATGGAACCCCAGATCTGCGGGTCATCCAGTCTCGTACTTTCTTCCCACGGTGGTATTATTCTTGGTTCGCCACCTTCTCACGTATGTTCCCAGATCACTTGGATGACTGTGGGTTGGAGATGGCATCAGCGGTAGGCAAGCGAGTCGTCAATGGAGCGTTGATTCAGGCCGTGGCAGAACGATGGAATCCACGTACCTGCACATTCTGGTTTCCATGGGGAGAAATGACTCTACTGATGGACGAGTTCAACGACATTATGGGATTGCCTGAACCAGCTGGTCAGCCAGATGATCCTGTCGAGCAGCAATTTTTTATCAACATCAGAGGGGTAGATGTTCGAGAAGCCTTAGCAAGAGCAACGGGGAGCAGATCTTGGCCTCTCACCGAGATTGGTGGGAATCAGTTCATCGACCTGTTTGAATTATATCAAAAGTACGGAGCCTACAAAGAGGTTGACACTTTGTCCCGAGCAGCGAAGGACAGAATTCAGCACGCCATGATCCTGTGCACAGTGGGGTTAGCCTTCTTCCAACATGGCCAGAATTTTATAGACATCAGAGTTGCCCAGCTCTTTCGGAGATGGGGAAGCAAGCAGACCCGTCAGCTCTCAGTCTCCATGGCCGCATTAGCCTTCCTTTACAGAGGTTTGGCTCGATTCGCTCTTGGGGAGACCATTCTGGTAGAAGGATGCACTTATGCCTTGCAGTCGTGGTTCCTACGCCACGTTCCCTCAAAAGCCAGTTCTTTCAGGTTCAACAGTAAGCAACCAAAGACAGTCATCCAATGCCGAGCTCTGATCGAGAAGCTGCATCAGGAGGAGATCACCTGGGATTTCTTTGACAGAAAAGAGACTGTTCCTCGATACACTTATGCTCGTGACAAGCGCTACAAGTTGATGGGCCCTTTCTTTTGTGTCGATTATCAGCCGGAACGATGTCTGAGGCAGTTTTCACAGCGGCAGGTCCGTGCCAACACCCGTTTTCCGACAGGCAATGTGTCAGAATTCAACCTGCAGTCGAATCAGTGGTCTGGGGCATATCATGTCGCAAAATATACCTGGAACTCCTTTATTTCTCTATCTATATTTCCTGGGCCAAATGTATCATCCGAATATCAAGAGTGGTGGCAAACTGTCTGCCCACCCTCTCTTTTTCCTTGAAAGTTACAAATATCAATAAAATTTTAGTTTTTGGCCAAAAATGTTATTTTCTGTATTTTGTTTGTAGCACAAATAAAAGTCACAAAAACTTGAGTGACGACCTAATCCCAGGTAAAAGGGATATTCCTTCCGCATTTCTTCAAATCTTATCATGGTTGACGACCTCGCCTAGGTAACAAGGCACATTTCTCTGTTATCATCAAATGGTAACACAATAATCACAAATCATGCGATGACCCAATCCCGGGTAATGGGATAATCTCTTGAAATTGTCTACCAAATCCCCTCATTTCTTGCTTTCTCTCGAAGAAATTATGATTTTCAAAAAGCTTCTCCATACTCTAACCATTCCCATATTCTGCAGGAAAGCTTAGGCATCTGAAAATGGTTCAGACAAGGGCTGACAAAAGGGCTGCTCAACAACACAGTGACAACGAGTCAGAGGAGATGAATTCTCCTAGATTGTCCAAAAAGCATGACTCCGGAAATGAAAGCGATGTTGATCCGGCCATGTACCGGGTTTTTCAGAAAATGATGACTAAAATGATGGCCGAGCAGGCTAAGGCGGCTCCAAAGAAGGCGGCTTCTAAGACCAAGGCTAAGAAGAAGCCCATGAAAAAGCCAGTCAAGATCAGCAAGCAAAAGGTACAGCGTGACAGTACCTCTGAAGATTCTGAGTCAGCAGAAGAGAATTCTGAAGAAGAGCAGTTGATATACATCCCGAAACATCTGCGGCAGTCCAAGAGGCCGGTAGAGGAGCCAGTGTCAGTGAACAAGCCCAAGCATGGGCCCCCTGCAGAAGACTCTATCCAGGCACTGACCAAAATCGTCAAAGACCTGCAGGTCCGGGATAAAGGAAAAAGGGCATACACTAGGCAGGATTTCTACCTTCGTTTGGAAGGAGACATCAATTTGGAGAATCTCCCCCGAAAATTCATTAAATTCGATGGATCCGGAGACCCCAAGGCCCACCTTGCCATGTTCTTCGCAGAATGCGCCCGGTTCAGCGAAGACAACCGTGCCCTATTTCTCTGTTTTCCCCGCAGTCTGGAGGGGATAGCTGCCAAATGGTATGCTGAGCACGTCAATCCCATCGAACTAAGGGATTTTGACAAAGTCGTTAATATGTTTGTGGAACGCTTCCTATTCAACACGGAAGCTCTGCCCACCCTGAACCACCTGTGCAACCTGAAACAAGAGCCCAATGAAAAGACTAGGGATTTTATCCACAAGTGGAGAAGCCTGTGCAACAAAATGAGAAATCCTATTTCCGAGGAGCATGCTCTCCAAGTCATTCTCAACAACTTCTCCCAGCCCCTAAAAAGCCTCCTCTTCCCATATCCCTCCAAATCGTTTATTGAGCTGACGGAGCGAGCAGAATGGCTCGAGATGAGAGTAGAGAACGGGATGTACGAAGGTGTTGCCTTAGCCAAAAATGTGCAAGACCCAAAGAAGAAGGCACACTTCACCTACTCCGCCGAGGTTCCAGGGGATGATCAGGGCAGTAGCAGCAAACAGGGCAGTGGCAGTGGCACAAAGCCCGAGCAGAACAGAGGAAGGAAAGGGAAATTCTTCAAGAGCAATGATAAGCCTCTCCCGACCGGTCCTCAACAAAAGGGGGACCTTCAAGAAAAACCTAAACATATAAACTGGAGCAGGGATCGGAAGTTTACTCCCCTCGACCAGCCACTGGAGAAGATTTTGGAATATTTGCTGTCTCACGGGATGGTAAAACTTCCCAAGGTGGCAGATCCACCAGTGCTCATGGGAAGATTTAAGGAACAATACTGCAAATTCCATAGAGCGATGGGCCACGACACTGAGTACTGCTTCGTCCTGAAGCATCTGATTCAGGATTGTATTGATAAAAGCATCCTCATCGAGGATGAAGAAGAGGGCAAAATGGACATTCTGTCCGCCCCATTCCCAAAACATTCAGTGTCAACCGTTTCAGAAGGTTCTTTTCTCCCGCAGAGTCACATACATCCTTGCTCCAGCAAAGAAATAAGTTTGCAGCATCAAGTGACGGTTCTACATCAGAATCAGCCTGCATTTCAGAGAGGGGATATCCTCTCATTTTTAAATATTAGAAACATGTCAGTTGAGAGTGGAAAGATCCAAGTTTTTCCAAAAAGATTTGTGAAAAGGGAAGCCTGCATAGAGGAAGCAGAAACCTCGGAAGCAGCAGAAGAACGGGCCAAAAGCCTTCAGAAGCCCATCACAGCGCTCTCCAACATCTCCATCTTTGAGTTGACTCACGACTCTCCCCAGCATAAAGAAAAACCAGATGATCTATTAAGAAAGATCAAAGTAAAGCCGGGCACCATGCCCGAAGACATGGCGCAGATAGTAAACCAAGCAATGACTAACGCGCCCATTACCTTTTCAGATGAGGACTTGCCTAAGCCTCATTCATTCCACAACAATGCATTGTATATAGTGGTCAGGACCAGGGGCATGACTGTCCCGCACGTACTCATTGATGGAGGCAGCAGTCTGAATATTTGCCCAGAAATGACAGCGAAAGCATTGGGATTAAAGGAGGAAGAATATGTGCCTGATCCCATCACCATCTATGGCTTCGATAATCATGGGCAAACTGCCAAAGGCAAAGTCTTTTTGGAAATCTTCATCAACTACTCAGTGCATACTGTGTTGTTCCATGTCGTCAATGTACCACCGACTTACAATCTTCTGTTGGGACGAACATGGATCCACAATGCCAATGCCGTTCCATCAACTCTCCACCAGTGCATCAAGTGGTCTAAGGGTGGAATGATCACCACCATTTTGGGTGAAGATCCTGAAGAGAGGCTGCCACAGCCTATGATTCCTCGTCCGACATTCACAGCTGATATTTCGAGCATCCGAGAAGCGGATGAGATCAATCTCAGTGACAGTCTAGAGATGCTGAAGCTAAAAGATGTCATGGAAGAAGAAAATGTCGCAGCCACGGTCCAATGGCAGGGACCTTGTTTCTTCAAGTTAGGAGGACGCATTGATTACGCCTCCTTCAAAGATCACCCTTTATTCCCCCAGTTCTCCAAAGCCAGAAAGGGATTTGATCTGCTGATAAAACATGGATATCAGCCATTCCGGGGCATAGGAAAGAATGAAGATGGTATAGTGGAGCCAATCGTTCCTACTCAGCATTCGGACAATTCAGGGTTGGGGTTCACCGGCCAGGATTCCAGCAAAAAGACAGTTTTTGTCAAAGGAAACAAGTGAAGATGATGCCTTAGTTTTCCTGCTTTCTTTTTTTCTCTTTTTTTTGTAGGGACAATACAGTCCCATCTTTTGTTAAAATCTTGTAAATACTTTACTTCAATCAATGAAAGATCAAAATTTTCTTTTCAAATATCCATCAATTCCTTCTTATACTTTGTCTATATCATCACTCTTGCTTTATATAAAATTTTTTTTTTATTTTTTTTTTTTGGCTCATCATACTTTCTCTTAAAAACAACCTCTTTTTGGCATTTTCAGGACCATTAAACTCCTGAATCAATGACAAGATTTGTTATCAATCCCAAGTATCTAAAATTGGCAAGGTTTCCTGAGATGAAAGACAGAGCCGAGGTCAGTCAGGCAACAGAGCAGACTGAAGAGCCAGCTGAATTTGATTCCACTATTCAGAATTTACCAGAATTTGCTCACATTCAGAAGAAGGATGAACCATCAGCCTTGGTTCAAGATCCAACTGAGGATATCAACATTGGGTCGGAAGATGATCCGAAGATTCTCAAAATTGGGTCGAGCCTAAGCGAAATTGAAAAAGCTAGACTCATCCAATTCCTCCAAAGGCATCAGGAAGTATTTGCCTGGACTTACGAAGATATGCCAGGGTTGGATATCAAACTGGTTGAGCATCGACTCAAGTTGAAACCAGAAGCCAGACCAATCAAGCAGAAATTGAGGAAATTAGACCCTCGAATTAAGCAACAAGTCAAAGAAGGACTGGAAGATTTATTGAAAGCAGGCTTCATCCGGGCCATTGATTACCCAGATTGGTTGGCAAATATCGTAGCAGTCCCTAAAAAAAATGGAAAAGTTCGGATCTGCATTGATTTCAGGGATCTCAATAAGGCTACCCCGAAAGATGATTATCCACTTCCTAATATATACCTGTTGATCGATAACACAACAGGTCATGCCATGTTTTCTTTCATGGATGGATATTCAGGTTATAATCAGATTAAGTTGGCCGTTCGTGATCAGTCAAAGACTTCATTTACTACCCCATGGGGAACCTTCTGCTATACAGTGATGCCATTCGGGCTCAAGAATGCCGGGGCGACTTATCAAAGGGCAATGGCCGTTATTTTCCACGATCAAATGCACAAGAATATGGACGCGTATGTGGATGACATTTTGGTTAAGTCTAAAGAAGAAGAGGATCACCTCGATGCTCTTAGTCAAGTTTTTGAAAGACTTATTCTTTACAAATTGAGGCTTAACCCTCAGAAATGTGTTTTTGGAGTAGAGTCCGGCAAACTGCTCGGCTTTATTATCAGCAAGAAAGGGATCGAGGTGGATCCGGCTAAAGCAAAAGCCATTATTGACATGCCGCCTCCAACTAATCTGAGAGAGCTGCGAAGCCTTCAAGGGCGTATTCAGTCTATTCGCAGGTTCATCTCCAATTTGGCTATGAGATGTGAGCCTTTTAACCACTTGCTGAGAAAAGGAGTTAAATTTGAATGGGGATCAGAATGTTAGCTCTCGTTCGAGCGCATCAAGCAGTATCTCCTTAATCCACCAGTTTTAAAGCCGCCTAAGCTGGGAAAGCCTCTCTTGCTATATATTTCAGTCAATCAAAATGCCTGTGGTGGATTCCTCGCTCAGTATGAAGAAGGCAGTTTGATAGAGCACGCCATCTACTACGTGAGCAAAACATTCATTGATTATGAAAAGAAGTATTCTCAGATGGAGAAGACTTGTCTAGCTCTGGTCTGGATGTGCCAGAAATTGAGACATTACTTATTGGCTTCTGAAATCAAGTTTCTATCGAAACTTAATCCGCTCAGATACATTCTTGAACAACCTTTTCTCACTGGATGAATCGCAAAGTGGCAAGTCCTGTTGATGCAATATGACTTAGAGTATGTTTCTCAAAAGTCGATTAAGGGCCAAGCGATCGCAGATCAGTTGGCAGATTTCCCTCTAACAGAAGAAATTAAAACAGAGGATGATTTTCCTGACGAGCGCATCTGTAATGTCCAACAGCCCCCAGTTTGGAACTTGTTCTTCGATGGCTCTAAAAATATGTCTGGCATCGGGATTGGAGTCCTGTTGATTACTCCAGAAAAAGAAATGATCCCTTATTCTCTTAAGCTTGGTTTCCAATGCACTCATAATATGGCCGAGTATGAAGCTTTAATACAAGGCCTCAAAATTCTGCAATGTTTCAATATCAAGAGAGTGCACGCCTTTGGCGACTCACTACTTGTTGTCAGTCAAGTTAACACTGAATGGCAAGTGAAAGATCCCAAATTGATCCCATATCAGAAGATCGTCTTAGCTCTTGTTGACAGCTTCGAAGAATTTCAGCTCAATCACATCAGAAGAGAGCATAATCAGATAGCTGATGGCTTAGCCAGTTTGGGCTCCATTTTACCATTCAAAGGTGGTGAGTCATGTCGCTCTTTCGAAGTTGGCAGACTCGAACAACCCGCTTTCGATTCGATTATGCAAGTAAATCAGGTCAATCAGAAGGAGGAGCCTTGGTATCAAAGTATCAAGAATTTCATTGAGTCTGGTGAATTTCCATCAGAAATGCCTAAAAGGGAGCAACGTGCAATCCAGCGTATGTCCACCCGATATTTCATTCTCGCCAATGTCCTCTACCGCCGTGGATTCAGTTCTGAGTATTCAAGGTGCTTAGACAAAGAAAAAGCTATGGAAGTTATCCAAGAGGCACATGAAGGGATTTGTGGTGGTCATGCTGGCTATCAAACTCTCGTCAAACAGATCGTTCGAGCAGGGTACTATTGGAATACCATGCAGCAAGACTGTCATGGATTTGTGAAAAAATGCGTCAAGTGCCAATTACACGCGCCTTACATTCATGCTCCGGCCGCATACCTACAATCAGTTGTTTCCCCTTGGCCATTTTCCATGTGGGCTTTTGACGTCGTCGGCCCGATTACTCCTTCTGCTTCCAACGGCCACAAATACTTCCTGGCTGCGACAGAGTATTTCACGAAATGGGTTGAAGCTGTTACTCTACGCACAGTAGAAGGCCGCCATGTGGTTTCTTTCATTCATAAGAACATCCTTTGCCGCTTCGGCATACCACATGATATTGTCTCAGATAATGGAACCCATTTCAAAAATGAGAGGATGAAAACCTTCTGTGCTAAATTCAGAATTTGCCATCACTTCTCAGCTCCTTATTATCCTCAAGGGAATGGCCAAGCAGAGGCCACCAATAAGATCTTGATTCGTATTTTGGAAAGGATTGTGAAGACAGGTCGAGATTGGCACGAGAAAATTCATGACGCGCTTTGGGCATATCGGACCACCATTCGGACTCCGACTAATGCCACTCCTTCAGAACTTGTTTACGGGACTGAAGTGGTGTTACCTCTCCATATCCAAAAGCCCGCTCTCAAATTCGCTTCTCTCATAGAATTGCCACTTGATCAGTATCAGCAGCAGAGATTGGTGCAACTAGATTTACTGGATGAAAAGAGGCTCAAAGCAGCAGAGCACGCTCAAGCTTATCGACAGAGGATAGCTCGACATTATGCCAAGTCTGTCATTGAGAGAAAATTTCGAGTTAACGATTTGGTGCTCAGATCGACAGCTCATCTCAAGCATCGACCACAAGGCAAGTGGTCACCCAATTGGGAAGGCCCTTATGTGGTTAAGGAAGCTTTGCCTCGCAATTCGTATCGTCTAATCAATGCAGATGGGGTGGAGATGCCAGATCCCATCAATGCTCTGCATTTGAAGAAATTTTATACTTAGAATTTTCATTCAAAAATCTTTTGTACTATTCAAAGAGCCATTTCAATAAAAATAACGATCTTCTATCAATTCTTACATTCTTCTCCATGATACTGGGGCATTTTTATTTTTTAATCA
Source organism: Nuphar pumila (assembly GCF_984573655.1). NCBI lineage: Eukaryota > Viridiplantae > Streptophyta > Magnoliopsida > Nymphaeales > Nymphaeaceae > Nuphar > Nuphar pumila. The sequence goes on along the minus strand of NC_143265.1, from coordinate 13,087,780 downwards.
TCTTCCTCCATCATATGCAGGCAGGATTAGACGAAAGTTCTTCTCCTCAAATTTTGTTAATTCTTAATTGGTCCTGTGATTTTTATTGTCTTTTCATCTGATTCATTTTGCTTTGATCAGATTTTACATCAAGCTAATGCTCGTTTATGTCAAGTTTTAACAAATTTTCCAATCTTATTAAAAAAAAAAAAAAATTTTACTTTTATCTTCAAATTACCCTTTCAGGTTAAGGGATAAACCTGATGCCTCCTTTCAATGAGGTATTCTTTCTATTATTTCCCCCGTTCAGGATAAGAAGATAAATCCTGAATTATCTTCTAAAAACTCATTTGGAAAATCTAGCTCATCTTCAAAACCCAGTTCTCGCACTGGTTATTTCTCAAACTTTTCAATCATATATTAAGCTCATTTGGAAAATCCGGTTCTCACACCGGTGACCTTCTAAAATCAGTCTTCTGACCAAAAGACTTTTCTCCTTTCAAATTCAAGTTCTGATTTAAATCTCCCAAAATTTCATGTATTTTCAAAAGATCCAGCATCTCGATTGGTCATGTGTTTCCAAAGGATCCAGCATCTCGTTGGTCAGATATTTCCAAAAGATCCAGCATCTCACTGGTCATGTATTTCCAAAAGATCCAGCATCTCGCCGGTCATGTATTTCCAAAAGATCCAGCATCTCGCTGGTCATGAATTTCCAAAGGATCCAGCATCTCGCTGGTCATGTATTCCCAAAAGATCCAGCATCTCGCTGGTCATGTATTTCCAAAAGGATCCAGCATCTCGTTGGTCCTGTATTCCAAAAAGATCCAGCTCCCACTGGTCGCATATTCCAAAAGATCAAACCCTTAGGGTGCGACTCCTCAATTCTATCATTTCCGAGATCTTCAATTTTTCAAATTCTATCAGTTTCTTAACCTTTGGTTGCATTATCTTCAAAATTTCATCATTTTCTCAACCCTCGGGTTATAACCTCCCAAATTCAATCACTTTCAAACCATCATATTAAATCCTTCATTCTCAAAATCCAGTATTTTTCAACTGGTCGGGATTTGAAATCCAGTTGTCATAACTGGTCGGGATTTGAAATCCAGTATTTTTCAACTGGTCGGGATTTGAAATCCAGTTGTTATAACTGGTCGGGATTTGAAATCCAGTTTTCATAACTGGTCGGGATTTGAAATCCAGTATTTTTCAACTGGTCGGGATTTGAAATCCAGTTGTTATAAACTGGTCGGGATTTGAAATCCAGTTTTCATAACTGGTCGGGATTTGAAATCCAGTTGTTATAACTGGTCGGGATTTGAAATCCAGTTTTCATAACTGGTCGGGATTTGAAATCCAGTATTTTTCAACTGGTCGGGATTTGAAATCCAGTTGTTATAAACTGGTCGGGATTTGAAATCCAGTTTTCATAACTGGTCGGGATTTGAAATCCAGTTGTTATAAACTGGTCGGGATTTGAAATCCAGTTTTCATAACTGGTCGGGATTTGAAATCCAGTATTTTTCAACTGGTCGGGATTTGAAATCCAGTTGTCATAACTGGTCGGGATTTGAAATCCAGTATTTTTCAACTGGTCGGGATTTGAAATCCAGTATTTTTCAACTGGTCGGGATTTGAAATCCAGTTGTCATAACTGGTCGGGATTTGAAATCCAGTATTTTTCACTGATTGGGATTTGAAATCCAGTGTTTTCACTGGTCGGGATTATCAAAAATCCAGTTTCTCATAAACTGGTCGGGATTTCCGAAACCTAATATATTTCATCTGTCCAGTTTTCTAAAGTCTGATTTCTTGCACCATTTCTTTAAATTACAGCTAAATGTCTCATCAAAAAAATCTATATTGAGTGATTATTTCATAAGAAATTCGTGAAAACTTTGCCAATTTGCTAAAAGCATTAGTTGATTCTAAAAGTCTGACTGCACGAAAAGAATTTTCTCAGATTACCTCTTCTATTTCCTTCCAAAAAAAGGTGAAACTTTTCGCGAAAAGAGGTAAAATTCAAATCTTTTCCTGTTGATCAACTAAAAGGATGTAAGAAATGTCCTCGATATGATCAATAAAAGAAATATTCAATGATGTTGAAAAGCCAGAAGAGAATTGATATTGATCTTGGCTATGACACATGTTTAAGAAATGATTTTCTGACAATCAGGTAGTGGAAATATCTTGAGCTATAAAAAGAATCCACTCAACCCATCCCTTCTCATTTTCGTTTAAAAGTTGCAATCAAATATCCCCAAAAGGGACCTCTCAATTGTCGTCAAGATGGAGGCGAATTAAGCGAGTAGATCCCCGGGGCCAAAGAAGATTTGAAACATCTCCAAGATGACGGAGTTTGTGACGGATCCTTCCAGAGAAAGTTCGGATCACTGTCGAGATGAAGGCAGATGCGATGAACCTACCGACAAACCCTAAAAGATATTTGATTTCAGACCTTTTTGAGCTAATATCATATAGAATCCCTGAGAGAAAAGAAGGATCGGAACATCTCCAAGATGAAGGAGTTTGTGACGCACCCTTCCCTGAAAAAGAGAGAAAAGTCAGGACCCATCCAAATGAAGGATGATGTGAAAAACCGAGAAAGCCCAGTGACTCAAAAAGAGTGCAAAAGATCATCGTGGGAAAACACCCGGATATCAAACTGCCAAAGTTGTCAGAAGTCATCTTTTCTCATGCAAAATTCTTTTATCAATATTTCTTCATTTTCTGCTTTTATGAAATTAAGAATATTTCTCTTATTCTCATATCAGGGAAATGGACAGCTTCCTTGAAGAAAATCTTCAGTGCTAAAATTTGAATTTGACTCTTAGAAAGGAAGAGTGAACCTCATTTGAGGAAATACTCTAGGTAAAAGAGGAAATATCTTCACACATACATGCACATTTCTAAGCATTTGAATCAGCTATAATTTTATCCTATTGGCAAAATTTTCTAGCTATTCCAAAAATAAAATAAACATTCAATATCCATTTTGATGCAACCTAGCGTTGTCTATATCTTCCAGAAGAGTTGCCTCATCCAGTTGAAGTATCTCTTCCTGTCCCATCACAGTTTCTTCAGTCAAGGATTCCGTATGGTGTTCCCACTCAGGTTAAGGGTCAAAACCTGAATTTTCTGCGAGAGGCCATTTGATTTCAAAAAGCTATTTCAGTCTCAGCAAATGAGACACCCAGAATCATTCATTTTTCAAAGCTTTAGGGGCTCTATATTTCCTTCTTTCGCCAAAACCCCTCTCGGATTTGTTCGTCCAAATTCCGAGGGTCCCATCGTGCTTTCTCCATTTTTGAGAAACCCGTATGGTAGATTTCCTATCCAGGTTTAAAATTAAACCGGAACCTCGCTTTGCGAGGTATCTTCCTTACAGGTTTGGGTTAAACCTGAGTCTCGTTCCAACGAGATCCCTCGTTTGGATGAGATGATTTCTTCCAGTCCCATCATGGCTCCTCCCATCAAGGAACCCATACTTCATATGTTCATCCAAAGAAAGGATCATACTCGGGCTTCATTTCACAAGGCGTTTTCCAAAATGTCCCATCAAGGTCCCCGTGTATCCCTTTCCTCAATTCAAATTCATCTTGATATATCTTGTCTCACCCACGAGACCTGATCAAAATTTTCATTTCCCACCATTTCAGAATTTCCATCTAAAGTCCCATCACGATTTTCTCATTTTCTACTCAATCATATCATTTCGAGGATTTCATCTCCCCAAAACCATTCAGGATAAGGTTTCAAGCCTGAGAAGCCATATTTTCTAAAAATAAATTTTCCACACCCAGTTCAGACCTGCTGACTGGGGCATTTTTAAAATTTGGAGTGTTATCTTTGCCACTAAGTTCGGCTTTCAACCGGCTTAGTAGCAAAGAGGGGCATATGTGAACACCCCAAATTTTTCAAAGATTTACAAAATGACCCTTTTGCCCCTAACCCCGTTTTCTGAGAAAATCAAGTCAGTTCTTCAGATTCTCTGAATTAAAATTCATATTGATTTATTCGAAATCAACTCCGGATCCGAATCCAGCACTTTAAATCCATATTTCCTCCAAATCCGGATCAAAAACCCATTTCTGAAGAAATCTTCTCAAAATAGTTTCTAAAATTCTCAGAAAAACCCCTTTTGTAAATATTTTACAAAAACATCAAAAAAATTAGTTTAATCTTTGGTTTCTCGTAAAACTTTAGTATTTTATTCTAAAAATGCCAAAAAATAGAAAAACCAAAAGAAAATACAAATATATATATATATATATATATATATATATATATATATATATATATATATATATGTATATAGAAAAACTCAAGAAAAGAACAAGGAAATCAAAGAAGAAAATACAAAAAAGTGAACTTTTAAGAAGCACCCTTTTGAAAAATCGAAATTTGTTAAGGATCCCTCTTTTTGAAAAATCTCAAAAATGAGAGGGCCCCCTTTTGCAAAATCTTTTCTTTTTTTTTTAGGGTTTGGGAACCCTTCGTAAAAATCGGAAAAGGGAGACGGCGCCTCTCTCTCCCTCTACCTCTTTCTCTCGTTTGCTTGATCCGGAACTTCTCCATCGATCGATCGATCGATCGCCCTTCGATTGATGATCGCCCTTCATCTTCAACTGTCTCCCCTTCTCGAATCACCTCCTTCCTCCTTAAAAGGGTATGCAGGAAGCCCCATTCCAGCCATCGCCTTCACCCCTCCACCCTTCTTACATTTGCTTCTGCCCTCTTTTCTTCTTTTCCCCATTATCGATCGAGCTTTCCCCTGCAGAATCTATTATCGACATCCATCATCTGCCAAACCCAGACCTCCTTCACCACCAAGTTTTCCCCTTCTGCTTCCCTTCTTCCCATCACTGGACCAATTGGGGGGGAATTCTGCAACATAGTGAAGCAAGCTAATCTCTTCATTCCTGGGTCGACTAAAGGAGCTTTCATCTTCAGCCTCCAGAGGAACCACCCGACCCACGATCTACTCAATCGATCAGTTTCTTCTGGGGATCAACTTCTCTGGCATCGAGTTTTTCCATTGCCGCTCTGACTTCATCCTTCCCCTGTCCTTCCTGAATTTTCTTCTCTACAAGAAGCGGGTAAGAGCCTCTCCCTCTCATTTCTCTTTGTTATTTCTGATTTTGTCTTCTTTTCTTTCTTTAGTTTTTTTTCCTTTTTTTTTATCATCTCATCAGAGCACCATTGTGGCGTCGGTTTTGCATATAGCAAATACCGACCCACACATTTCGTGCAATATCAATGGAGTCTGAAGATCTCGACATTTCTTTTCCTCAGTTATAATTTTTTTTTTAGTTTTTCTTGTTACCACGCATTTTCTTATTAATTTAGTTGCATTCCTGTCGTTATAATAATCATTTTTTATATATATACGCCCATTCTGGTTCATCTGTGTTGTTTTGGTTCCCTTTTGGTATGTTGCTTTGTATACAATCATCGTCGTTCTCTCTGTTTTATTGTCATTTTCTAGCATCACTAGTTGTCTCTGTGTCATTTGATTTGTCTTTTCTGTGTTTACTTTGTGATTCAATATTACAAGACATCCTTCCTGCTTGATTTCTCGGTAGCTGCGAATATATTCCATATGTGACAGGCACAACGGAGCATCTTATTGGATGGCAATCGGTTCTTTTGAAGCTTTCCATCTATTGTTATCTAATTTTGATTATATTAGTTGGTTTTGATTCCATCTCTGTTTTAATATCATAAGATGTATCCAACTGTAGTTTCCAGCTTCATTTCCTATTTTCAGTTGAATTTCCCATAGTTGTCTTCCTTTATTTTCCAGTTTGTTTGGATTCATTTGTCTTAATCTTCTGTTGTTAACCTCTGCACTTCAAAGGGGTTTTTGTGGGGTACCATATCTCCCCAATGGAATTAGAACAGGAAACCATCCCAGCCCCTTTTTCCATTACGGGCAACCAACATGAGCCCTGTTTGAATAGCACAGAGATGCTCACGATCGCCCTGCTGCAATCCTCACCATGAATCGAGTACAACTTCTCTGGAAATCCTCCTGTTAAAAATCAGGTATTAAGCTCTCGGTGAGGGCTGGATAATAAGCTAAGATGATCTGCTAAGTTGAACATCAAACCAGTCTGCCAAGAACTCAGGAAGTTGCGATCATCCAAGATTGAACATGAATTTTATTTTTAGTTTCAGTCTTTATCTTAGTCACTAGAGAAGATTAAGCTATTCTCCTGTTTTGAGAAATCAAAGTCACGCCTATATGTATATTCGTATATTTCAATTACGATCTTGCTGCCTTGAAAATGGCTATCATTCACTCTGTTGGTTTACTTGCTTCACTACAGACGGTCCCCATTTTTTTTTTTTTTTGGTTTGCCTATCATAGGGAAAACGAAAGTTGCATTCCTTAACAGTGTAAGATTCACTACATGTTTCACTAGATGAAAACCAAAGTTCAGCGTGAAACAATTTTGCGATCTAATATCAAGGAAGGTTTTGGATCAATCAGAAGCAAGGCCAAATGCTGTCTCTCGTCTTACTCAACCAAAGGTTTTGTTGTTGTCAGGTTGTTTGCTCCAGTTTCTCATTCTAATTTTGATCTACCTTTGTTTGCTGCAGGACATTATAGTACGCCATCATATTGACAGTGTGCGATCACCATTTTTGCATCTACGGTAAGAGGCTCATCTTCCATTTGTTTCTTTCAGCATGCTTGTTTTAGTCAATTCTATGAGAATTTGAAGACCTTATATCTGAGAAATAAATCTGCTGAAAATCTTGTGTCATATGAACTGGCGAAATGATCCTTTCTCCTTCCTATAATTATGATTTGGAGGTAACATTAAATTGGGGAAAAGGAGATTTCCCATAAGGTCAGGGGTTGCTGCCTTGCATAAGGATTCTTACTGATAAAGAAAAAAAAAATATATCTGTCAAATACAAGGTACTCTGTTCATTCAGAGTAGTTTCTGCAATTAGTTTTATCAGTTAGATTGAAATATTCTTTACCGGTGGGCTCACAATAGATATCTTGAAAGTTTTTTTTGGAAACCCAAGATCAACAGTCATCTTGACAAGTAAATAAAACTGTCACCTGTTATTTAAATTCCAAATGTATAGCTGTGATAGTGATTCATTCTTACGGTTACATTGCTCCATGACTGTCATGACTGCCAAAATTATTTATGGTTAAGTTTTAAGCAGATTTAGTTAAACCATTGTCCTCATGTTCTGGTGTGTTAAATAATTTCAACTAAGAGATGACATTAAATGGAAGCATTTGATGGAATGTCGGTAGTCATTTATCCGACTACTAAATTGATCATTGAAGGATTAAGCTGGGCATGTCATCTTAGCCCAGTTTGCTGGACCTAGAAATGTAGTTTCTATTTCTTGTAGCATTCCAATCTACTGTGTACATTTCACCCCCTGTTTCATAACACTTTTTCTGCATATTTCCACTCCACTGTACACTCCCAGCAATCCAAGAGTGGCCCTTGCTCACGGCTCCATGGTCATCCCCTGTGGCCGATGCCCTTCCCTCAGTTTTCTTCTATTCATTTTCCTGTGTTCTAGGATTTCCTGGTAGCAGCAGTTCCCATTGATCCATCCATATTTTCACAGTGACACATTCATTGCCTGATTCACTGATTCATCCATTGTTGAAACGATGAATCAATGAGCAAGAGTCACCATCCCAGGTAGTAATTCTAGCCACTGATTGTGTCAAACCCAACTTCTATGATGAATTGGACTCAACCCGGAAGCTACTGAGCAGCAGCCTTCATAGGAAAAATCGGATTTCGGGCCCGCTCGGCAACACTCCTCTGGCTTAAATATGAAACACCTGTTTACCATATCATTCCTCCTATATATAGATATATACGTATATATACATTCATATGCATATATGTATATAGGTATATATATATATATATATATATATATATATATATATATATATATATATATATATATATATATATATATATATATATATATATATATATTTCATGCTTCCACACTTTTAGGTCTCAAATGCTTCGGCATGTAAGCATTCTTTTACTATTCACACCCATATGGTATGTACAAATTTTCTTCTCCTTTGCATACTAACCAGTTGTTTTGCAGGAAATATGTGGATAAAGTTATTTTCTGAAAGTTGTAAATTTGATTTTATGGGTTGTAACAGCTAGATATTAATGCAAACCTTACATTTCCAGCTTTAGGTAGAATGAATGAGCATTATAAAATATTATGAAATTGTTTGTTTTCATGCATTTTTGCCTTTATTTCTCAAAATTCTCACAATGGTGAAACACGAATGGCACGTGCACCATTTCGTAAGAGGTAATTAATACTAAGTTGATGATCCACATCAATGGCCATAGTCAGGGTGTGGACAAAACTTAGCATTTTTATCTTTTACAAAATAACACTGGATCCACACTGGTTCCATTTTTCAAAATTCATCATGTTTTCCTTAAATATTTTCTTCTTTTATCAGAATTTAACTTAAAATTAATTCAAAATATATACCAATGGCCATAGTCAGGGTATATTGAGAATTAATTTCATCTTAAATTCTATAAAAGCACCAAATGTGTTTCATTCTTCACTTGAATCTAAATATAGATTATCATATAATACATTCAATGACCATAGTCAAGGATGTATTATATTTTCAATCTTATTTTAATTCATTTAAAGAATGAAATAGCTTTTCAAAATCTAAATCTCAAATTTATTCAAATTCATTCATCATATAGGGTAAAATTGCATCATATTTTTCAAAATTCTTTCAAAAACCCAAGTGATTTTGAACATCTTTTCTATTTTTCAAACCTATCTCAATTTCAAAGTCCAATTTGACTTTGAAATTTCAAAATTATTTCATATTCAAACTTCAAAAAAATTCAATCTAACTTTGAAGTTTCTAAATTCATCTTCTGATTCTAAATCCAGTTTCCTTCAAAGTTTTAAATCAAAAGTTGAGATTGACTTTGAATCTCAAAACCTTCTCAAGTTCAAATCTGGATCTTCAAAAACCCAGATCATCTTTAAAAGTCCTATTTTGGACTTCTCAAAACCCAAAATCCAAAATCAAATCCTAGTCTCAACTTGGATCCAGATTTCCAAGTATAAAACTCCATTCCACTTTGGATCTCCAATTACAGATCCAAATTCATAGATGATAGACGATGATAAGGAGGGAATGAGGAATGGACAGTGCTTATGGCAGTTGGAGGTATCCTGGGTGGCTTAGTGAGGTAATGGTGAGGGATGGATGTTGTGAGCTACAGCCGTCGTGAGCCACTATGAAGAGCTCGAAGCAAGGTAAAGGTTGGTATGTAAGAGAAGACAAGCACCAATAAAATGATTTTCACAGACAGGATCAAGCTTCAGGCCATGCCAATGTGGCAACCTATCGATGGACCATAGATTTAACATGGGTACAGTCAATAGCATGCGAGATCGCATGAGTTTTCACCAATTTCTGGAAACCAAGGCCCCACCGAGCATTCATCTGTTGACTGAATGATATTCATAAACTAAAGAGGCACTTGCAGCAGATTCTACATCAATGACTCTCTAAACCTCTATGGTTTGAAACTTGAATATTGGTATATTCAAGTGAGAATATGGCTCAATCAGTCAAAACTGCATTCATGTGAAAGGAACACTTCACCCATTATGTGGTGTTTACCAAAATTTTGTTAATTGTGCCCATTTCTCATTGATTTCTAATGACAAACCTTAGTTTAAATCTGAAAATTTATCTTCAAAACAGAGCCTCTTCAATTTCACTCCTGATGCAACTGGTCACTTCAAACAACTCCAGGATATCTATGAGTATTAGGTAGGGGATGGACCTTCCCCTATTATTATCCTTGGGATAACTTTTGAAAAGTTTTGACGTCTGACTGTATGTAGTTGACATTACTGCTTTCTCAAGCTGGTGACTGTCTGGATTGGGCAAAGCTGATGATAAAACAGGCCTTAGATGGATGACTTACTGATAACCTAATCACTATCTAATGATAATGATGTGGCTATTGACGATTCAGAAGATACAGAAGTGTAATGTTGGACAGTGGCTAATGAGCATGATTAAACATATATATGAGGTGAAAACAGCATGGAAATCCAGGATTTCCAAACGATGCAGGAGGGTTTTAATGGTCAACCCAAGAAGGTGATACCGGGTGATTTATGCAAGACAGGAATTACATGAATGTTGGGAAAGGCTGAGGCTTGTGGAGATACAAACAAAAGATCTATACCCATCCAGAGATAATAAAAACGCAACATCAATATCTAAAAGTGACCAAAGAATTGATGAGGACGTGAATCAACAAAAGGAGTTGTGCTATAGTTCAGAACATTAGACTTATATTTAGACAATGGTCCTGCTGAGCAAAATGTACAAATAGACAAGGAGGTGTGTGTTGTAAGTGATAGGCACAAGTGAACTGTATATTGTGAGGATATAAAACACAAGTGAGCAGAGTAAACTTACTTGAGCAGAAATACATATGATTAATTCAACCACTCAAAACCTACATTGGATTAGTTTATCAGACAATCTTTCCTCAGATGGAATCCATCGTCCCATAAACCAGAGATTCTCTTTCTGAGGAGTTTGAACAGGGGTAGACAAAGGTATGCAACCATAGGTATAGATACATAGGTTTCCTTCCTGGAGCATCATCCAGATGAAAGTTTGTTGTATGACGCCACGAGACACTGGATCTTGAGGTTCCAGTTCTGTGGTGTTGATGATCTGAAGATCGGGTGCTATACCACCTTTTCCACCGCAGCTGATTCCAAAAAAAAAAAAAATCTGCCATAATTCTACTGAATGGTGGTAGTATGGCTTAGGTATTAGGAAGATGTCAATTACAACTGTATTATGATGGATGATTACAAATCAAATTTACAAAAGAACTTATTATCGGAACATAGTATTCTTACTGACTGTATTAATGGAAGATGATATAAAGAGTACTAAAAGAACATAAACCCAGCCTAAAATATGAATCAGACAGGAACAATATAGTGAAAGCATGTTGTAAATGGGGGGGGGGGACTATGAAACAGACAATCAGATTAATTAGCACTGAGATGGAAAAAAAAGAAAAAATGTAGGATGATCTAATACCGCAAAACAAGGTAAGTAAAGGCTACGAAAAAAAAAAATCTCAATCAAGGAACTAGCACATATCCCAGGTATAAATCTAAAAGTACGATGAAGATAACTCAGGTAATAGATGTCGAACTTAAACCCATTAACGAAATGATAAATGATCGAGTCAGGAAGCAATGATTATGTAAAATCAAGGTGCGTAAATGGATTTTATCAAAAAATAAAATAAAATCAAACGAGGATCGATGCAGACCCATTTGTTTCAGTGAGCCCATAGTTAGATGTCGGGTTAATCCCATTTTTGTTGCATAGTGATAGGTCAAAGTTGCTAAAGGCAACTCAGACACTACCCACGATGCGTCAACAGAGTAAAACAAATGGACAGGAAAAGTTCTATGGGATCTCTATAAAAAGAAATTAAACGAAAAGAGAATTTAGCTAAAAGGAAATGAATAGGGAAAAGGGTGTCGGCCTTACCGGAGGTAATGAGGATTGACTCTCTTACAGATGATTGCAGAGAAGATGTCTTGCGGAGATGCTCTTCTCCTTCTTCTTGCAGGGATTCTGATGATGAATAACAACGGATGGTGAATTAGCCGAGACCTCCTTGATCAAATGAGGGATGGATGCCAGCAACAAATCTTTCAGCAAAATAACGTGAGGATCAGTCTAATGGATGACTGATGAAGGGAAGTGGGTGAAGGTGGATTATAATGGACATTCGCAAGGAAGAAGATCGATCGATAATGGGTGAATGGGTGCTCTTGCAGAAAAACCGATGATGGATTGTAAGAGATGCCGCTCGATGAAGGAAGGAAAATCGATCTCCAAGAAGGTAATCGATGCTAGTAACAAATCGATGGAAAGAAAAATGGACCCTCCTTCCTTTGTGTGCGCCCTCTTTAAAGAGGAAGAGGGGAAAGTTCGGGAGAGAAATCCGTTTTTGGATTGAGGGTGGAGATGAGAGGGATTTGTTGAGGATGGAAGGTGGAGAGAGGAGGAAGGTTCATTCTGGATGGACGATGGTGAGAACCCTCCTGCGATGGAGGCTTCTAGAGGGGGGATACACGGGAAGATTCTGTTGTAAGTTCTCCCTATTTCAAAAAGGTGGTTCCCTTTTTAAGAAATTTCTAAAAAATGGTTAAGGAATGAGGTTTTTGGTAAAAAGGGCCTCAAAAGCTTGAAAATCATCCATTTTCCTTGTAGCTTTTCTCAATTTTTTTGGTTTTTTATGTTATTTTTTCTATTTTTTTGTACTTTTGGAATAAAATTCTAAAACTTTACGATATATCAAAGATTTAAAACTATTTTTTTTTGTGTTTTTGTAAAATATTTACAAAAGAGAATTTTCTGAGAATTTAAAAGCTATTTTGAGAGAATTTCTTCAGAAATGGGTTTATGTCCGAATTTTTGAGAAATATTCGAGGTTTACAACCTTGAACTGAGAAATATAGGGCCGAGGATCCGACAGAGTGCCGGATGAGCCGCCCGAGTCTTTCAAAATCATTTTTTGGTATTTTTGTGATTTTTATTTTGAAAATCGGACAACGGGGCTCAGATTTGGATTTTAAAATACTGAGTTCAGACCTGGAGTTGAATTTGGATATATCAATGTGGAATTTCAATCTAAAAATCTGAAGAAAGACTGAAATTTAGCTTTGAAATCACTTTGATCTTTTAAAAAAAAAATAGAGTCAGGGAAAAAAAAAGGTCATTTTACGAAACTTTGAAAAATTTGGGGTGTTTACAAGAGGCAACCATGAAATCAAACTGTATAAGCTCACGATTCTAGCTCTGATACCATAAACGAATTTGAAAACTAATCGGTGAATAGTAAAAATAATAATTGAGAGAGAGAGAGAGTCACACGATATACCATAATTGAGAGAGAGTCACATGATATACGTAGTTCGACAATAGCGCCTACGTCCATGGGCAAATGAAGTCGTATTAAAAAATTTCAACGTGTTTACACATTGTTATATACATTGCATTAGTAGCTGCCTGGGAGATAAGATAAACTTCTTTATCTTTTCCAACTTTCTCCACATTACCATAAAAATCTTTTTCTCCAAAATTATCTCTTGAGCCATCGACATTTGTAAGAGACCAAATGTGGTTATCGACATTTCTGAGAGTCCGATCGATCTCTAGTTGTTCACGGCAAATGTGGACATGTGTATCTCTATCATGATCTTGTTCGCGACTAATGTGGGGATTGTTATCTCCATTGTCATCATGCCAAACAAATCCGGATCGGGTAATACCGGATCCTATAATAGTGAGATCATCCTCACATTGCATAAGCGAGAGGTTAGAAAGCTGCCTCATGATATCGAACCAATGCTGAAAAATCAAATTCGTCGGATCCCTTCTCAAAATAATTTCCCATGTGCCTTCCGTCATTGACCGGACCATGTTAACCTTTAAATATTTTCTTCTTGCTGCGTCGTAGAGGTTGGGAAAAATATCTCTAAGCCTCTTGTCGCCCCCACCAATAGTCGTGCCAGATTAATGTGCTACTACCATCACCCACAACCACCTGAACGACCAGACAAAAATCATCAAGGACTCAGAGCCACCCCTTACAAACCCCCAAGCCTCTCTTTCAGTTTTGATTTTTTTTTTAAAATCGCCTATCTAAAGAATCAAATGTTTTTTTTTTAAGATAATAAATGCTTTCTTACCAGAGGCCCGAATAGAGTGGATCGTTTCATGGGCCACAATGCACGACTCATATAATCTTCTCCCCGGAATGAACACACTTTGAGATTCTGATATGAGTGGATTGATAACCACCTTGATTGCTGAAGCTAGGAACTTAGAGATGATCTTGAAGACCGAACCCACCAATGAAACTATCCAAGTCCTTAGTAAGTGGATTTTTAGGGATGAGAACAAGCAATGATTTACCCATGACTTTAGGAACTCCTCAATAACTGAAGGAGGTCCCCTTTATCAAAATTCCACGCCTTAAGAAATTCAATCGGAAAACATGCACCTAGCCAGCAGATTCTATGTCAATGTAAGAAAGAATCACTTTCCCATCTCTTTTGAGAGTGTGGGTATGTGCGCGATCTGCTGAACCAGGCTTGGGGAGACTTGAAACTAAGTTGGGATAACTTTATATTTCCCAGGGACATCGTTTTCGCAGCGCATTTGAATATGAAAGGTAAAATATGGAAATTCATTTGGAGAGTGGTGCCTCGCGACTTGAAAACTACTGTGGATCGAGAGAAATCAGCGTATCTTAAAAAATCAGTCGACAAGGCAAGCATTCATCCTGGACCAGTTAAGATGGTTGAAAGGGACAAAGCATGCAGAAAATGGCCTGGCTGTCCTTTGGACTGGATTGGGGCAGCAGGGTGAACTTATAAGACCTCAATGGGTGGTCAGTGGGGAAGGTACTTGCAGAGATTTACGCTGCAGCATACATCTTATAATTCTGAAAAGGCCTAGCTAGGATCTCTGTTAGGTTGGTAAACAGTGTTTTTGTGTAGCCCGTCCGCAGCAGGATCTGATTGAGGTTTGTTGCTTGTCGAGTAAGGGAGGAGGGAGGTACTGGTACAAAGCAGCTTGCTCTGCTGTTAAATTTGTAGGGACTGGTGCTCAGCCTGTCCTCATCTATTTGGAAAGTCATAGCAGGCACAATACATACATGCCTATTTCTCTGTTTGTCTGCAGCAGTTGCATTTTCTGAAGCTACTGAACTACAACGACAGAGTTGTGACTCTCTTTACGTTCTCGGTTTCTATGTTTTTCTGTTTCTATACTCTGTTTGTCTGTAGCAGCAAATGATATCTCATCACTTCTTGCTGTACTGTATTGTTCTACATTTCAATGATATATCCTTTCTTAAAAAAAAAAAGATAAATTGACTATTTATCATATCTTATTGAAACATAGAGTTATTACTGCACAAAACTGATACAGGATAAGATGGATTTAGAAGTGTCCTTTTTTATTTGTTATTATCTTATTGTGGACAGATTCTTGGTCTAGTTTAGGGCACATCTGTTAGGCTTTGCATCCATGGGACATGCCTTTGATGCGAAAGCCACCCATGAGTGAAAGTGCTTCCTGAGGGGGGGAAGGTGAATCACACGTTTCCTGTGAAAGACCTCTTTGTGTAGAAACGAATGGATCCCACCATTATTTTCTCATGTTATGTTTCATCATGTGGGAAACAGGCCCTCTTTCATATGAAAGCACATGTTTCCCATATTTTTTAGTGAAACAAATGCACCTCAAGGGAACGATGGTTACACCTGTGTCCTTTGGGGTGCGGGTTTCACCTGAAGGGAAAGTGCTTCTTTTGAAAACCGCCTCATGCAGGCCCCAACACTAATCACTGAATGATTGTTTCATTTTTTTTTGGAAGGCAAGCTGGGGTTAGGCAGACCCCTACCAGTTATACAACTATACCATTAGGTTTTGAAGCTGCAACGTCCCAACACAAGGTGACGTGCACTAGCTGCTCCTACGAGACAAGCATAGCCCCCCATCTTTCATACGATAGAGGGCCTGTTTCTCCCGTTTAGCGGTGAAACAAACACATTCTTAATGCAAATTTAAGTTAATGTTTCACTTCCATTATTATTCTTCACAACTTGAACACTAGGACCAAATTTTTTTGGGACTTTCATTGGTTTAAAAGCTTCAAATTAGGACTTAAATTGACCCAATTAATACGTAAAAGAATTGGGCAACTGGCATAGAGAGAAAACATTTAACTAGTTTAATAATGAAATATAACCATGTCTTTTCAAATGTTATGAATAGATATAAGCTTGATAATTCAGATCACTTTCAAATTGATAACAAATAGAAGGTTCATAACAAACATTTTCTTTGGAAAACAAACTCAAAAGAAATTTATTTTGGGGGTCATTTATGACAATGATGATAATTAATTGTTTTTTCGTGGTCAAGCTTAGGAATAACCCTTGTGGGATTCGAACCTGAGATCCCTCCCTCATGATAGTGTGACCTAACCATCCAGCAATCTCATTTGACCCTGACTGATAATAATGGTTGATAAAGGCAAAATCCATAGTTTATTTTTCAGGGCCATCCTCCAATGATGTTAGTCCTCCCCACACTCTTATTCTTTCCTCAGCAACAGAAGCCTGCAAATTTAAAAGTCAATGAAGGAACTGTTATTTCATATTATAATTTAAAGTTACAAATACATGTATTAATGAGTTCCCAAATTCTTAAGGTTGCGTTTGGGTGGAAGTTGTACAAGTGGAAGGGTGTCAAGGGGAACAAAAAATGTTGGCCAATATGATGTTGCGATTTCTTCCTGCTGAGGAGGTATTTTGTATTTTTCTCTATTGATGCCTGAAAAAATAAGGATCTTACATAGATGGAGAAAGAAGGTGTGGTAGAGAAATTATCTACTATGGTGCAACACCATCTTACTTTTCATTTAGTCGATTATATTTGCATCTATCTATCAAGTATAATCTAGCACCTATTACTTGGATAAGGTATTTTCTTGTTTTTCAGGAATGCAACAGAGAGAGAGAGAGAGAGAGAGAGAGAGAGAGAGAGAGAGAGAGAGAGAGTTTTCCATTGTATAGGATGCGGAAAAAACTTTATACTAAAAAAAGATTAAGAGTCTGATATGTCTAAATATAACAACAAACAAAAAGTAAAAAATTCTTAGTTTTTCTTTTAATTTCAAAATAGTTAGTTACTTGACTTAGGGAGATTTACTTTTTGGATTGTCATAGTTTGAGAATATGTATGTAAGAGAGATAATCTTCCACATGCCATGAAGAAAAAGAACATTCTGATAGTAAACAGGGGAAATAAGAAGAGCAGCTCACGTTATTCAAAAGAAATTAATAAGTCAGAATTCTTGGTAACGTTATTATTTTTTCATTTTTTCCAATTTGTGTTGTTTCTTTGTTATCTTTTTTACTATAAATTGAGTGCTGTTACAATCAACCTGGTCTGTCTAGATCAAATACATGTTTTTCTCATATATGCATTACAACTGTTCATAAACTTCATAAGAACTGGCTAGTTGAACCTGTTCAACCATGAAAGCAATAACTTCCAACCTAATAAAAATCTACTTGATCTTTTATTTTCAACTATGATTTAATTGGTGGTAGCACAGAACTTTCAAATAGAACAAGATGGGAGGATCATGTGCAATGTAATTGCACACTTTTAGTATACTGCTGCATCAGATCACCCTCCACTTTTAATTGCACACTTGCCTCTCAGCTGTGGGGCCCAAGCAAAGGTTCAAACGAAGTTGACACTTCCCTTATAATGAAGGCATAAAATCAAGCTCACAATGGCTCTGCTCAACTGGTAGGGGTGACTTGTGAACATCACCAAGTTGACCCGATGTCATGAGTTGGAAACCCATGGGGGACATCCCTTGCCGCAAGGTCAAAGCTGGGTGTACCCCCCAGTTGGCAAGGGTTTTACCAACTGGAGGACTGATGAGTTCAGTAGACCCCACAATAAGCACCCTCAGATACCGATTATAGAACTTCTTGACCTGTACCCTCAACTCAATACCAAACTAGGTAGCGTAGCCCACACAAAGTATGTAATTAATGATCCAATGCAGCGGAATTCCAGCAGAGTTTCTGCGCTCCCAGACCAAATTGGTTTAAGATCCAAAAGTGATCAGGTATCCAAGATCCAATTAAAATATCAACAAAACACAATCTGATATCAAAATACTATATCTAAACTATATCCAAAGATGACGAGTGAGCACAAGCACCTGAGGACACGCAACAGCCGAACCGAACTGTTCCTAGCCAAGCTGAGGACCAACCAAACCGCACAAAACCAAAAACCAACTTGAATCCCTCACATAGTGAGCTAAATCAATAGAACCAGCAAAACTCGAAACAAAAATGAAACAAAGTTTCATTTCCAAATCGCACGAGAGACCACCCACTTCAGTCAACTATATTGCTCACCATACTTCACTAACTTATACTACAAAGAGACAACTCATTACAACCATCCACTCACTCCCTCTCATACACTCGGCTCACACTTCACTCACTACTCACCATGCTCACGTAGCGAGCACCCACTCTAATACTCACCATAGTCGGACACCCTCACTCACCTCATGTGCACAACACAAAGTCTCAGCCCTATTTATAACCACAAAGGGTGGTTGATACTACCACTTCAAAATAAAATTATTATTTTGTTTCCTATATGGGCCCATTGGGCCACCATCTTTGTAAAACCGAATTTATGGAAGTCAGGTGAATTCTCGGGAGAGATCCACCAACTTGACTTACCAGAAGTCAGATGACCCTTCTCGAAGGGTCCAGTCGACTTTAAGGTCGACAATGACCTCACAATCTTCCTCTTATTGTCGACTTTTTGCTCATGACTTGGAGCTCTATGCCGATCAATTGTGCCATGGATCTTTCTCTTGACTTGTTTGCAAGTAGCTTTAACTCCAGTTTTTGGTATTGCTCTGCTTAAGGTAGTCTTCTTCCCTTGCAGCTTGCCACTCTTTCATATCCCCTGCTTCTTCAAAAGAAGCTAGATTTACGGGCTCTATGATGGCACACTCAACATCCATATATTTAGGGTTAGGTTTTCTAACCCGTGATGATTTTCACAGTGTTGGTTGCTCATTGGGACCTTCAATTGGCTCCTCTAGTTTTGATGGTCGAAGCTTCTTTGAAGTTGGCTGTGAGACTGAGCTAACACAAGTTCTCCACAGATCCGATCCTTGAGTATGCCTTGGACTATGTTCTGCTTCTTAAGGCTGTGTATCTCCCTGAACATCTTGTTGCGGAATTGTAGCTTCTGGTTCCTCGATCTCATTCTACACGACTGTGAATTTTTATCTTTTCTTCAACATCTTTCTCAAGGAACTTGCGAGTCAGGTAATGCTTGCTTGCCTTCTGACCACCAAGATGAAGTTTCATCAAAGATGACATCTTGGGAGATGTAAACTCTCACTGTATTGGGATTGAAACATATCTAACCTTTCCGGTGTGGGTTGACAAGAATACGTAGCAAACCGAGGTTTTTTTCCAAACAGCTTCTTATATGGAGGCATGAATTTGAACCTTGGCATCAACAACCGATTAATCACATGGACTGCAGTATTGACACACTCGGCCCAAAACCAAGGTGGCATGTTCTTAGCGTGCATCATGCTATGGCACGCTTCTACGATATGCTGATTCCTAAAAGGAAAAAATGCACACACTATTTTAACGTGGTTCGGTGAACTACCTACATCCACGATGCACCTGGAGTTTTCCACTATTTAAAGGTATTACATGGTTATGGACTTTTGTCGATTTTTTTAGATTCTTCTTTTTTATAACATCGTTACATTTTCTACCTTGATCTCTCTTCATTCTAACTGTATTATCTTCAATATCAAGATTATCATTATCAACGATAATCTCAATATTCTCGATAAGATTGATTTCCACTATATTAGCTTCACACTTGATATTGTCGGTATTCTTGGTCTTAATTATATCATAATTGTTTGAGAGAGTTCCATTGTCGATGATCTTGATCATGTTAGCTTCACATATGGCCTTATCAAAACTTCCAATGAGAGTCCCATGATCGTGTCCGATTATCTTGGAGTCTCTATTGTAACTAACGGGCTTCACATTTGGCCTTATCAGCAGCTCTTGTGAGAGTCCCACTATCATGGCTGGTATGGGCATGATCTCGTTTGGCATCACATTTGGCCTTATCGAAATTTCTTGGAAGAGTCTCATTACCATGCCCGATATTATCGACATTATCTCTTCTGTTAACAGTCCCTCTCAAACTAGTCGCAGATAGAGCAAAGAGACCCAGTTTGACACGAAGATCAAGGAAGTGAGTGCGCAGTAATGGCTTAGTAAGAATGTCGAAAAGTTGTTTTGATGATGGCACATAATGAGTGATAAGAGTCCCTAGAGCAACTTTTTCTCGAACAAAATGATAGTTGATTTTAACATGCTTCATGCGAGAATGAAAGACTGGCATGATGGTAGTCTGAAGCATCGAAATATTATCATAAAATAAAACATGAGGTTGACAGAGGAAGATTCCCAAGTCACAGAGAAGAAATGTAAGCTACATAAAGTTCATCAGTAGTAGATGCCAATGATCGGTATTCAACTTCTAAACTGGACTGGGCAACAATAGGTTGCTTCTTAGCACTTCAAGAAATGCAATTGTTCCCAATAAACGTGCAGAAGCCGGAGGTAGAGTACCGGGTAATGGGGCATTCTGCCCAATCGGCATAAAAAAAGGCATATAAGAAAATTTGAATGATTGAGTTTAATTGTGACGAAGTTCTCCATGTTCAGGTTGAAGGGGTATGAGAATTTGATAGAGCAGTCAGTGAATGTTGAAAACATTGAGAAGAATAAACCAATTACCGATGATTGTATTGCTCTGATACCATAAAAGAAAAAGATGCACACACAATTTTAACATGGTTTGGTGAACTATTACCTACGTCCATGATACTCTACTCAATAATTTAAATGTGGAGTTTTCCACTATTTAAAGGTATTACATGGTTATAGACTTTTATCGATTTTTCTAGATTCTTCTTTTTTATAACATCATTACATTTGCTACATTGATATCTCTTCATTCTAACCATATTATCTTCACTATCAAGATTATCATTATCAACAATAATCTCGATATTCTTGGTAAGATTGATTTCCACCATATTAACTTCACACTTGATATTGTCGGTGTTCTTGGTCTTTATCATATCATAATTGTTTGAGAGAGTCCCATTGTCGATGGTCTTGATCATGTTAGCTTCACATCGACACTTGATATTGTCGGTGTTCTTGGTCTTTATCATATCATAACTGTTTGAGAGAGTCCCATTGTCGATGGTCTTGATCATGTTAGCTTCACATGTGGCCTTATCAAAACTTTTTATGAGAGTCCCATTATCATGTCCGATTATCTTGGGGTCTCTATCATAACTAGCTTCACATTTGGCCTTATCGAAACTTCTTGAAAGAGTCATTATCATGCTCGATATTATCGATATTATCATGCTCGATACTATCGAAATTATCTCTTCTGTTAACACTTCCTTCATTCTGCACTCCGTCATGCTGTGGTGTATTTGCATGTGTACTGACATTGAATATCATGTTGTTTCATATAAGCAACAAACTTGACATATGCATATTTACCACCATTATCATTTCTTAAGCACCGAATCTTATAAACAAGCTCCTTTTCCACAGTTTGATGAAAAATCCTTGAACTTTTGTAATGCTTCGGATTTTTCTTTAATAAAGCAGACCCAAGTATATCTTGAATAATCATTCATAAATGTAATCAAATATCTCGTACTTCGTACTATTGATGGGTCACGTACCTTTTAGAAGATTTGAATGGACAAGTTCTAAAGGTGCTTTTGGTGAGTATTTTGACCCCCTAAATGGTTGCCTATGTGCTTTACCATATTGGCACCCAACACACCTTGTCAGTATAGAACCTCGAGCTTTGGCAAACTGACCAATTGGCCTCTCTTTGATATTTTATGCAGCTTGTTATATCCGACGTGAGGGAGCCTTTCATGCCAAATATATGATGTCTCATGCTTCTTCCTTCAACAAACATATTTCACTTTGGTTGTTGGAACATATATCGACTGAACTTTCCTTCCTTCAAGAATGTGAGTGCCCTTGATGTCCACATCCTTAAAATCCTTCATGTCCTTGGGTCAGAATAACACGAAGTATCTTGTAGCAGTTATTTAAGGCACAAATTACAATTTTTTGGTCATACCTAGAACATAGTAGACCTCTCGTATAATCTGATCTTCACTGACATTAGCAGCCATCTCTGCTACTCCAACATGTGCAACTAAAATGTCTACTTGGTTACCTTCATACTTCTTCATGTGTAAAAATTTGCTCTCATCACCGATCATGTGACTTGAGCATCCAGAGACAACAATCCAATCATTTTGATAATCCTCACAGTTCTTTTTGACTTCTGACATCTACTAAAAAGAACCTTATCATTATCTTTAACCACAACTCTGCCTTTTACTTAGCAAGCATCTCCTGATTAACTAATAAGACTCGAGATCAATCTGAGATAGGTATTCTTAACCTTCATAAAATACTGAGATATCGATATGTTACATTGTGTGAGCATGCCAATCGTATTTTCATGTAACTGTCATTAAGCATCATTTGGTCAAAAAAATAACGATGCAAATGAATTCCAAGTTTCTTTAGGAGTTTGGGATTCTCTTATGTGATCCAACAACTCTTTCTGAATTGATGCCTTAATGATAAAAAAATGTCTTATCAACTTTAAGTTTTCATTTGTTTGCTGCCTCTGGCATGATAGGCACAGTAGTCTCATTACCCAACACAATATTCCAAAGATCCTGGGAACTTTCGGTAATCATAATTACTATGGTTTAACTTCTCAATACTATTATAGAGCACACATACCTAATGATGCACAATAGCTGGACTAAACTTGATCGAGTCTAACTATGCCAAGCCAAGCCAAGGACCAACCAAACCGTGCAAAACCAAAAACCAATTTGAATTGCTCATGTAATGAGCTAAATCAATAGAACATGCCAAACTTGAAACAAAAAATAAACAAAGTTTCATTTTCGAATCACATGCACACTTTACAAAAAAGGAGCAAAGCCTCATAGACTCAGTTCACTCATACTTGACACACACCCACTCACTCACTCGAGAGACCACCCACTTCACTCAACTATATTGTTCACCATACTTCACTCACGTATACTACAAAGAGACACAACTCACTATAACCATCCACTCACTCCCTCTCATACATTTGGCTCACACTTCACTCGCTACTCACCATGCTCACTTAGTGAGCACTCTACTATGAACCCTTCTTAGAAGGCCCAAGATGTAGGTAATGAAGGTATGATAGGTAGGGACATGGGAGATGGAAGATGAAAGATGAAGAAAAATAGTGGAGGAAGGAAGAGGGGGTTAGCTAGATTGTCAAAGAGAGTGATAAGCTTAGTTGAGAATTGGCTTGGGTTTGGTTAGTGAGGATATGGATGAGTTGGGTAAGCGATTGCAAAGAATCTCAAGTAGTTAGAGGATCTAACCACTTAAGCCTAATCCTTTAAAGTAGGGCAAACTCTCCATGAGTATTCACAAGTGAACCTCTCTCATGTAATTGCATTAGGAGCAAACTCAATATCCATGGATGATGATGATGAGCTTAGGGATAGGGTGAGACTTTATATAGACCATGCCCTTCCTAACTACTTTGATTACACTCATGCCACATAAGGCCCAAATAGTGTATGAATAACCAAAAGCTAAAGTAGAATTGCATCTATGCCATATTGTCCAACATGAAGAGCTAAGTAGGCTAGCTGGTTAGGTGTGGGTGCATGTAACATTCCTCCACCCTTCAAGATTTGCCTTGTCATCAAGGAAAGTGATATGAAAATATGGTCTTTATATTATCTTCTTGTTCCCAAGTGGTTTCCTTGAGTCTAGAGTTACTCCATTGGATAAGAAGCTTGGTCACCAACTACCCATTTATTCTTCTTCTTTGCTGGCCAAGGACGGTTGTTGTAGGTCCCCAAGGTATGAAAGGGGTGCAACATGGGCTGGGGCTTCCCCATGATATGATTTTAGCCTAGAAACATGAAAAGTAGAATATACTTGGGTCTAAAGTGATAGCTTGATCTTGTAGGATACCTTGCTAACTCTTACCTCAATCTCAAAAGGCACATAGAACCGAAAGACAAGCTTGTGATACGTGGCCCTCTTCAATGTCAGTTGCATATGTGATTTTTTTTTTAGGAGTACCAGATCTTTCACCATGCATTCCTTCTCAATATGGCATTGACCATACTTTTTTTTCATCCTATTTCATCTTTCTTTCGTTCCTAACTACCACCAAGAAGGGATGTTGGAGTGTCATCTTACACTTGTCCCTCTTAGCTGTTTGTGCACACAAAATGTTACGTGTTGACCTAATGTCTATCAAAATCTAGATAATTAGCTGGTCGATTCTCTTAGGCACTTGCATCGTCTATGCTACCTCGATGCCAACTCAAAATCTTTGAAACCTATTCTAAAATGACCTTACCTGGGTCCTCGAACTTGGCATCATTATCCTCACTATCCTCAGGCTCACTGTCGCACATATACAGGTTTAGGGCTTTGCACCTATGGCACTTTACCCACATATCATCACAGTTATAGCAGGGGCCCTTCCTATGATACTTGTATCGTGTGGCACTCTTCTAACTTATGCCTCGATGGGGGGTTCCAGTCCTTGGCCCGCTCGGTCGACAGTTCAATACTCAGTCTTTCGCACAGGCTCGAGGCTGCCCTGCTAGGGGTTCAGTTTTCTTGGGACGTATACCTCTGACTAGACGTCCCCCTATCCTTGGCCTAACATGAGTTCAACCGAGATAACTTCTCCTCGGCCATGTGTCCCAACTCAAACCCTTGCATCAAGAATTTAAGTTATGTGTCTTGGACCTTGATTTGAAGGTTCGGCTTGAGTCCAACTATGAATGTATCAATCAATGATTCATGGGACCACTCTCACCAGGTTGCTTAGCTACTCAAACTCAGCTTGGTACTCCATGATTCTGCCTTGTTGGCAGATCTTGGGCATCATAACATGGTGGTTGGCATAGGCATAGGGAAAAAATCGTATCACCAAAGCACAAGGCCACTCAAGAAAGTGTGCCCATCTGGGTCTCTAGCTAGTTGGTACCAACAGATGACCTCATCCTCCAGGTGGATCGAGGCAAAGGCGACCATCAACATTTTGGTGATTTTGAAGTTCTGTTTAGTGCGAAATACCCAAACAATGGGGGTCATCACAGACGAAGTTTGAGAATTCTAGTAGTGGTTGGCAGACAAAGTAGGGTCCCTGGGTGGATTTCATCTCTGAACTGCTTGCACCTGATTCTTCAAAATGTCCCGAGGGGATACCCAGGGCTCCATAGTGGTGCATGGAGTAAAGGACCAAAAGGACCTTCTATAATCATTTATCTAGCTTCAGTGTGTCTATACGTTTGTTCATGACCCTGAGGTCCTGCATCACCCTATTGATGCTTTCCTCAAAGTGATTATCACAAGCTTTAATCTTTGTGTTAAGCTCACCAATCTGATCTTGAGCCCATATCATCATTGGAGTTTTCATGGTAGATATAGGTTCAAGAAACATGTACCGGGGACTTGCAACCAAACAAAAATACCTCATGCATGCAACCCACTAGGCACAAGACTTGTTCAAGTTAAGATTGATCGTCAAGGCCACAAGCTAAATTCAACCACATGCAATGGTTAGTTAGACCCTCCCAAAAGTGCTGACTAATCCACTGGTGATCCCAAGAATCTGATATCGGTAAGGGCTCCGAAAAATCAGCCTCATGCCTAGCACATCGTCAGAAAAAGATTTTCTGTTACCCAAAAAATAATTCTCAGGTGACACCTAAGGACTAGGTCCAACAAGAATCACAAGAAAATGGTTAGATCACACATTGTCAAAACCAAGAAGGGAGTGAGACCTTGTTGATGCAAAAAAGAATCCGACCTAACTTCAGGAACGCAGATCTGGTCATTCTTGATATTGGGAAAAGCCACACTCTAATACCAATTGTTAGAACCCAACCTCAGGGAGGGACGGTTCTATAGATCCAACCATATGAGAGGCCAAGATGTGAATCCCTAAAGGGGCATTGATAGGGAAGAGGGAGAAAATTATTTCCTCCTAGGCCAGCATCCTGTGTAGGGAAAGTGGTAAGAGTGTGTGGAGGGAGAATATCGATCATTAATTTTGAAAATCATGAACAAGAACGAAGAATAAATATCTACTCAATAAAGTTTATTAAAGAATAAATCAAAGACAAACACCTATATGTAGTCTACCTTAGGGTAAAAAAAAATTAAGAGTCCAAAGAAAGTAAAAGTCTAAGAGAGAGAGAGAGAGAAAGAGATAATCCAAACATAGTAAGGAAAGGAAGGGGCATCCTCTGGTCCTTGCCTGGCTGGGACTATTGGGCGATCCATAACAATGTTAAGTTCAACTTGGGCTAGTTTAAGGTCAAGGCTAGGGGTTGGTTCTCAAGTTTAGTATCTTTAGGGTTAGAGGAAAAAATTTCAAGTCAATTGGTGAGGTTTTGGGCGGGTTAAGGGGTTGTCCAAAGGAAACAAGTCAAAACCAAGTGAGTTGTGTTGGTAATACTAGGATTCAAGCAAGGTTCAATGTAAAATTTTTATCACTGAGATTAGAGAACTAAAAATTCTAAAATTTGGTCAGGGTTGAGGAAACACATGGATGGAGCTAAAGTCAAAATTTTAAGGTCAAATTCCAAGTGGTTTGTGAGATCTATTTTTTCAAAGTTGTGCTAATTTTAGGCCTAAACTGGGTTAGTTTGATCTAAACAACAACTTTCCAAAAACAAGAACTTGGTTACAAAGGCTTTAAACTAATCTTAATCCCTGCCAGACAACTATCATTGCCTCTCTACACACCAAAATGCTCCAAACAACAAAATTAACAAGAATCTTCAACAAGAAAAATCAATCCAAACACCAAGAACAAGCGATCTTGGTCTGATACTTGAGAACACTAACAAGGTTTATGGAAGACCTTATGATTCTCATATAAAACCCAATCAATTCTCAAACAACTCTCGATGCAGCAACAAATCACATATAGCAGACCCCAAAACAAACTCCTTTTGAATTTAAAACTATCTTTAAAATATCATTTAAAACTATCGTTAAACTATCTCAAGGGAACTCCAACGTGACCTTGTGCATGCACACGTGAGTTCGACCTTTTAGGCACTCAACTTATTAGGAAAACTGACTTGCAATAAAAACCATCATCAATAAACAATAAATCCACTTAATTCAAACATACTTTAGACCCAAACATAAACTCCAACAAGAATGATCCTAATCTTTAAGAAAATCGCCCAACTATGCACTTACTACAAAGGTAGTCATGCATGGCATTATCAATCAAGAAACTCACCCAATTTCTAATTTGATCTAATTTTACCAAGCTACAAATATGGATCTACTCCTCATGTAATGTAGAATATCATATCTTGGACCCAAATCAAATAACTGAATCAATTTTGAGAATTTCCCAAAAAATTTCCCAAGTGTTCCAAGCTTGGGAGCTCCCTAGTGTGTATGATTGCACATTAGAACTCAACCAAAATTCAAAGTAATCTTTCAAATTTCACACTGGAGATGAGTTTGCTGCTAAACTCAGTTTCTTCACTCCTTCAATGGTTGTTCATCACATGAAAATAAATCTGGAATGGGTTCGTGATGGAGCAACTCCTTGATATCACCCTAGTGAGCTTCTCTTTGATGGAATGAGCACCACAACCACAAGGGATAATGATTGTTTTGATACCAAATATTATGAACGAGGGAGAGAGTGTGATAGGCTTAATTAATAATTAGTTTGGGTTTGGTTAGTCGTGATATAAATGAGTTGGGTAAGTGGTTGTAAAGAATCTAAGTAGCTAGAGGATCTAACTACTCAAGCCTAACCTTTTAGAATAGGGTAAATTCTCAAGAAAACTCAAAGTACATGATGATGATGATGATGAAGGTTACACCCCTCCTAACTACTCTGATTACATTGCTTTATTACATTTATACCACCCAAGGCCTAAGTAGTACATGAAGAAGAGCCAAAGTAGGCCATAGTAACCCTCGCTTCATGTGCACTACGTGAAGGGCTCTAGGTGATATTAAAATCATCACTAGTGGCGATTTTCAATATCCACCACACAACCCTGTATGGAGGCATGTTCGTACCACCAAAATCTCTTGGTGGTACAAAACTGCCCATAAGGATCCTAAAGGGTGGTATGAAAATGGCCTTAAGAGGAGCCTAAAAGGACTCCCATGGTGGTGCTCCGTACCACCATAAGGAGGATGTAACACATGATCTCAACCTTATTTATAAGGGTAGTTCGCACTACTGCCTCTTCAAAATAAAATTATGATTTTATTTCTTATTTGGGACCCATTGGGCCACCATCTTCGCAAAACCGACTTCATGGAAGTAGGGTGGATTCTGAGAGAGATCCACCAACTTACTGGAAGTCGGATGACCCTTCTCAAGGACTACTAGTAAGCCCAAAATAGACTGCATAAAACCAAATGAAGGAAGGTGATTCATGAATGATTATGTCTTTTCTTTTTTTATGACACTAAACCCTTGCTAATTAAGCTAGGAAAACCACAGGTGGGACCCCACAACCACCCTGCCTTATGTGGCCCACCTCTGAAAGCTACCGACACACCTATGCGACAGTGGGGTTTGATTTGGTGCTTCCATCTCAGCACCCTCACAATGTCAATGCATCAGTTTTGACCCGGACCCAACCCTCACTATACCCTATAGGGTCAAGGTTTGGTGATAAACAAGAAGGTCCAATTAAAATCTAGGTCGGACTCGAAGGGTCAGATTAATATATGGAGCTGGGTATGGTTTGTGAAATTTCATACCAGACCCGGGTCTGACCTGAGTTCCAACTAACATCAGCAAATTTTCAATGTAAACAGGATAAAAAATATTATTTTACTGCATATGGTCTGGGTCTGGCTCATGGAATCCTTATAGGATACAAATATGGTTTCTCTTATGGTGAGTCCGATTAGACCCAGGTCTGGACGCGGTACCATAATCTCAAATCAGGTCTGGGTTTGGTTCCACCTGGGTCCAATTGTCCAAACCAAACCTGACCCGTTAACCCCTACTCACAACTACCCCACTGACCACACGGAAGACCCCTGCAGTGGTGACTTACTAGTAGTTGTCAACCATGATATTTAATTATTTCACAATATTTATATATGTTAGTCAGCTTCAAGTTAAAAAGGGAAGTCATAACAAGTACACACTTCGACTTATCTTTATCCAGCATAGCAGAAACACTAACATGGATTTGAATATTGCAAGGAACCATAAAACCTTTGCGGATCAATGCCATATAATCGAAACATCAGGGAGATCCAATTATGCAAGTAAATTGCACCTAAAACATTTAAGCATAAAGAATGGAGGAACAAACATATTTACCTCTTTGTTCCAGTTGGTTCGGTATGTCATTGAAAACAATATCAGTGTTTGCAGTATAATCCCAACCGTCATCCCACTCCAAATGCCCTAACAATTTTCACATTGCACATGAAAATATAAAAGTGAGTTTTTCATGAAAAAAAAGGTACTATAGAAGTATTGATTAGAAGGTATCTGTAGTTTCTCTATGCTAAATCGGAAAAAAAAAACATTGATTTGAACTGATAAGAGATCCATGTTTTTTTTTGAAAATTTTGAGCTTATGTTTTGCAGTGTATAAGTCATCCTGTTTTTGTTTTTTTTTCATGGTTAATCGACTCAGAACATCAAATTTTTCTTCAGTTCCAAATATGATACTGCTGCCCCCAGGGGCTGCGCTCATGTGGTTGGGACGACTTGTGAATGTCACTAAGCTGAAGGGATATCATGAGTTCGATACCCCATGAGTGTGCATCCAGTGTTGCAAGGCTGAAGCTGGTTGTGAACAGTGGAGGGCAAGGGGAACACCTAGGGTTTTTACACCAATGAGCTCATGATGATTGAGGTGTTTTTCCTGGGTTATCAAAAAAAAGAAAAAGATACTGCTTGTCTTTTGGTTTCATATTCCATCAGCTCACTTGTAATAATTCAAGAGTTTGTGTCTGCCTTTTCTCTCTCAAAAAAAAAAATAATTCAAGAGTTTGAGCTGCTCGCGTGATGATATGATAATTCAAGAGTTTCCATTATTTTATGCTGCCAATTGCGATATACTTTTGTAATCAGTAAAGGTTAGTCGTGAAAATACTATGATATTTATTCCTTTTGTTTTTCTTACTTTTAATCATCAAAATCTTGGTAAAATAACAAATTAAAAATAAATAAACATGAAACATAAATAATATGAAAAATAAAATGACTGATAATTTTAAAGATATTGTGTTGATATAAACATAAAAAATCACAACAATTTCATCTAAATGATACACTAACACAATAATTTGAAAATTTGAGATATTTCCAATACTGTTTAAAACGATAACTAAAATATCATGTTTTTTTTTCACAATATTTCCAAAATATGCCGGATATTCCTCACACTGGGTAGAAGTGACTGTGAAACAAACTTATCATCCTTGAATATGGCAGCTAGGGGTGGCAATCGGGTCAGGTTGGCGGGTTGGCGTGTCAGCATACCTCAACCCGAACCCGACCCGTTTATTAAACGGGTCGGTTGTGGCAAACACGAACCCGACCCGTTTAATAAACGGGTAACCCGACACGACCCGCCAACCCATTTAATAAATGGGTTGGGTCGGGTAAACGGGTTTTCAGGTTGGCGGGTTGGCAGACGAGTTGGCGGGTCGGGTTGGCGGGCTGGCGGGTCGACCCACCCGCCTAACCCGTTTATTAAATGGGTCAGGCGGGTTGGCGGGTTGGCATACCCCTAACACAAACCCGACCCGTTTAATAAACGGGTTAGGCGGGTGGGTCGACCCGTTTATTAAACGGGTTCATTTTTTCCAAACCCGAACCCGCCTAAGAGGCGGGTTGGCGGGTCGGGTTGGCGAGTCGTGTCAGGTTTTGCCACCCCTAATGGCAGCAGTCAACAATCAAAGCTGAACTTTTCAAACTCATAGCTGGGTCACAAAATTATCGGTCTAGCTATATGTTCACGGGTCGGGAAACTGAGCTGGTTGGGACCCAACATGCGCCTATGTCACAACCATATCACAAAGACACGTTTTGACTCACAAGTTTGAAATGTTTTGGACAATAGTACACAAGGACGCATAATTTTTTAATCAATAAAAAGCTATTTTTGATATTTTTAATGTTAAAAACACATTTTTATTGAAATAATACTTTAAAATTATAAAATAGTAAAATCATATTAAAATATTGTCTGCATGTGTCCTTGTCCATGTCCATGTGTCCGAACATGTTCGCTCGTGTCACCAGGGACACACCACCAAAAAATGGTGTGTCCCTATGAGAGAGAGAATGTCACAATGACATGCCATTTAGAGTGTAAGTCATGGGTGATAGGAGTCGGATGCATTATTTTAATAATTTAGTAATTTGCATATATTTTATAATATTTCAATAGTAAAAATATACTCCTATATATTCAAATACCAGAAATTAGTTTTTTATTGATTAAAAATTAAAAAAATTTATCTCCTCATGTCCTATTTTTCATGTGTAACTCGAGTCATGTGTTGGGTCAAAACCTCATTGGGATTTCACTGATGCAAATTGTTCTAATCAAATTGGACTCTATAGATGTGATCTACATCACTCATTTAGTGAATGCCGACATTTAAATTGCCGGAATCAAACAGGTGTGCAGGATTTTTTGGCGACTCAAAAATCAACATTGAGAAAACACAATATTGTATTTTAAAAAAATCAGATTTCTTTTATTCAAAAAGTACAATCCAAGGATCGATTCTTATTAAATTGACCATGCTGAATTCATCTAGAGGATCATATTTTATAAAAACAATTGCATCGATAAGATTTAAGAAGGTGATGAAGATGGGGGATGACATAGGGGAGGAGTGAAACTGAACTAGCTTCATGGGGCGTCCGAGGACATGGTGACCTGTGGTTAGCTAAGAGAGCAGACCTAAAATCAGGTCCAAGGGACCTTGGACAGAAAAATGTCCAAGATACCTTGGATGTCGTTCATGAAAATGAAGGGTACCTAGAAACCATCCAAAACTTCTTGTGTTGGACAAATTTCAGCTGTTCACTTAAGGACTTTGGTCCAAGGGCACATGGATCTATGATGATCAGCAGAAAGGACACCGAATTATCATATATATATATATATATATATATATATATATATATATATATATATATATATATATATATATATATATATAGAGAGAGAGAGAGAGAGAGAGAGAGAGAGAGAGAGATCTTATACCGTGACTCCTAATTTCAATTTGTATCCCATGAGTAAGCCTAAAGGCATGCCAAATAGATAATAACATCCCACATTCACATAAGCTACAATAGCTTGCCAGCCTGCTCCAATAGCCACACCTGTCGAACACCACATAAATGTCAAATAAGAGAGAGAGAGAGAGAGCCGAAAGTAATTCAACATTACCACTCATGAAGATCAACAAAATGTTGAACCCATGAACTGAACAAGAGCAAAAGCCAAAACAAAAAGAAAGCACAAGAGAAAAGAACATCAGACAGATAAAACGGGCTCACACCGGAGCCGCTTGCCCAAATTGCGGCAAAGGAAAGGTAGCGTCAGCAGGAGGGAGCGGAAGATCACTAAGATGCATACGCAAGATCGCATAAACATCTACCAAGATTTTATGCATCAGGTTTTGAATGTTAACTGGAATTTGACGAAAATGAGCACCGTTTCGCGCCATCCAAACAAACCACCAAGAAGTAAGCAACCACGTCCACCAGATGAACCTCCACCTCTTGTTGCGCCTAATACAAATCGGGCCCAAGATTAGATCTAGCGCAAAGGACTCCTCCTTAACAAACACTTCCGGATGCCTCCAGGTCCTGTTAAAGAGTTCCACAAATATTTGGCAAGACCAGAACAAGTGAAACGTAGATTCTTCTGTAACTTGACAAAGCACGCACCAACTCGGGAGCTTAATGCCCCACTTTTTTAAATTACTGTGGGTCTGGATCCTATCGTGCAAAATTAACCAAGCCAGAACTCGAGAACGGGGAGAAGGACCCTTCGCCCAAAGCACATCCTCGGGCAACCAATCAGCCCCCGACGGGAGAAACGATCTATATACTTTTTTTGTGAGAAACTCTCTGCTTGGCGCCAATGCCCACTGCAACCACTGACCAAAATTTTCGGAGTCCTCAAAATGGTCTCTAAAGCAGGCTAAAGACCTCAACCACGATTTACGCAAGTGCGAGAGCGCCAAACCCCGGCTTCCTAGACAAACCGAGATAAGAGCTGGAGCCCCATATTTAGCAAGAAGCAAACTAGCACAAGGTTATCCGATTGGTGGGCCAACCAACATTGCTTGGCGACAAGAACAATGCTTCGCAGTCTAGGAGCAGGAATGCCTAAACCAGCCATACGCCGAGGTAAGACCACCGAACGCCAACCAATCAAGTGATGCTTACCCTTGAGTTGACACCCAGACCATAGAAAACCTGCCAGCAAGCGCGTCAGCTGCTTCTCTACTCCCACATGCATCACAAACATAGACATGAAAAATTCTGGAATAGTTGAAAGAACATGTCTGACTAAGGTTAGACGGCCAACGATGGAGAGATAAGACGACTGCCACGAAAGCAATTTGCGCTTCACTTTTTGAAGCGTCGGAGCCCAAGCAACAAAAGAGAGGTGCTTCACTTGTAACGGCAAGCCCAGGTACATAATAGGCAAGTCAAAAATAGTGCAATTAAAAATTCTCTTTCCAGCTACAAGCATATTGGCATTAACATTGAACATGGTAATAGAGCATTTGGTCTCATTTAGAGAAAGCTAGGATAGGGAGAAAAAGAACTGAATGATAAGCTTGAACCTAAGCATCTGTTGAATATTTGCACGACAAAAAATGATCATATCATCAACATAAGTAAGAATATGACCCAGGAAGTCGGAAACCTACAAAGGATCAATGAAACCCGATACAACAGCCCGCTTAAGCAAGACCACAAGACCCTCAGCAACTGCATTGAACAACAAAGGCGATAAGGGGCACCCTTGCCGCAAACCCCACCCCAGCTTGAACCGGTCTTCTCTAACACCATTGATATTTAACATGGCCTGGGCATTTGAGACCAGCTCCCTCACCCAACCAGAAAAACGACGACCAATACCAAAATTTGCTAACATTTGAAATAAGAATGACCAATGAACAAAGTCAAAAGCTTTATGAAAGTCTAATTTAAGGACAAAGTAAGGTTGACCGCTATGCTGCAAGGAATGAACAACCTCGGACGCCATGATGAACGAGTGTTGGACCCTCTTATTACGGATAAAGGCAAACTGAGAGTCTGAAAAAATCTGGTTAGCCACCGATTTCAGCCTATTCGCCAAAACCTTGGCAAACATCCGATAGAGAGCACTCATAACTGAGATTGGGCGGAATCGTGAAATATCAGTGACCTCATCATCTTTCGGAATGAGAGAAATAATAGCAACATGAAAATGATAAGGTAGTCTGGAGTTACGATGGAACTCATCAAACATGCTCACCACGTTTGATTTAACACAGTCACAAAAGATTCTAAAAAAGTCGACATGAAACCCGTCAATGTCAGGCGCTTTCCAACTCGAGAGATCCTTAATGGCCCTAAAA
Organism: Nuphar pumila; assembly: GCF_984573655.1. Classification (NCBI taxonomy): domain Eukaryota; kingdom Viridiplantae; phylum Streptophyta; class Magnoliopsida; order Nymphaeales; family Nymphaeaceae; genus Nuphar; species Nuphar pumila. The sequence goes on along the minus strand of NC_143265.1, from coordinate 13,053,268 downwards.
ATCTCATCGTCAGAAAACCTCCTTTGCATAGATCTGGCTTGCTCAGGCTAAATTGACCCAACTAGGATATTACCAAAGACACCCTCCACAGTTAACGAAGCAGAATATAAGTCCTTAAAGTATAGTGAGACTGCCGGATTAACGTGTTGATTGAGATAAGAAATACCCTCAATGGAGATAGAAGGAACAACCTTCCTCCTATGACGATGTGAAGCATATGAGTGAAAAAATTTAGTGTTGCCATCACCAGCCGCAAGCCATTTCACCCTAGACCTCTGCTTCCAACGAATTTCCTCTTTGACTCTTCAGCTTTTCAAGAGCATAGTTAATTCTAAGGACCTGGTATGGAGACTGAGAAGTTGCAAATCAGATAGAGAGTCAGGAGAAGACATAGACTGATACAACGCAGAAATCTCTTGATCTCATGCAGCCATTTGCTAAAATTTCTCCACCTTACGACTATAAATCCAAGCTTTGATATCCTTAGCTAGACGAGAAAGCTTATTTTGAACCCGGAGCGTGGCCCAATGCTCATCAACAAGTTTGTTCCAAGAATTAGCAATAACCGAGAGAAAATTTGGCTCCTGAAGCCACCATTCTTCAAACGCAAAGCTTCTGGTGGGTTGAAAGCCATCCTCCCAATGAGTGATGATCTGTCCATGATCCGAGATAGAGGGAGCAAGCAACACACACTTAACGTCTGGAATGAGGTCCAATAAATTAGGGGTGACAAAGACCCTATCAAGGACCCTACAGCACGGGCGGGACCGCCTATCTGACCAAGAGAAGCGCTCTCTGGTTAAAGGAATAGGGTAGAGAAAATGTCGATGAACAAATTCTTGAAAACCTCGCATAGAGGAATTAGGAATTATGAGGTTATTAGAGTCATGGATAGATAACAAACAATTGAAATCCCCCATAAGAAGGTGACAATCCGTGCTGGAAACGACAACCCTATCCAAATCATCCCAAAAAGCGGCCCTCATGGCGGCGAGATTAGGGCCATAAACAACGAAAACCACTACCCTTCTATCAAATGCCTGCAAATTGAAAGCAACAGACAGAGAGAAAAGACCCGCATCCAGCTGAGATAAATTTAATGACTGCTTTCCTAAGATAAGGATACCTCCTGCATGATTTACCGTTGGCTTAAAGAAATAGTCAGCTCACTGCCAGATGCTAGAGATGACCACGAGAGGGATAACCTCCATTTTAGTTTCACATAAAGCAAGAAGGTCAGGCTTTTGCTCCCTAACCTAATTAGCCAGAAACAGGCGTTTAGTGGGACAATTTAAGCCCCTAACATTCCAACAAACAGTCTTCATGAAACAAAATCTGGAAAAACCCAGGGTTGGTGGCACCGAGATGACCTTCTTGAAGACCTAGCATCGGTAGCCGAAACAATTGATGAAGGCCTCTTTCTTCTTCGCTGACCACCAGCACTGACAGACAGCCTCAAGTGACCATCGAAAATGCCCAACTGCTCGCAGTCTGCTCCACCGGAGTGGCAGAGAGGGTCTCCAATAATCACAAAAATAGCTAAAATCGTAGAATCCATATCAACAGCTATAGATTGTAGCTGCGAAGGGGAGAGAGAGATATCCAACAACTTAGTTGCATCGACAACTGTGACACCCAGGGGTTGTGGACTAAGATATTGCTGAAGCAAATGCATAAGCAGGTGGCTACCCTGACCCTGTGCTGAACTACTGGATGAGACCCCGTTTGACGGAAGACCAAAAGATTTGGTAGGAGAAAAAACCTCAGAGACATAATGCGATACAGGGAGAGGACGTGGAACCGAGGAGCCAAGCACCATGTATCTGATTGCCAGGTTGGTTCTAACATTAAACGTAATAAGATTGATAACCAGATAGTCAGGGCGTCTGGAGGGAAAAATAATAAGGGGCGGTTGCAGATTCGTCCTTTGTTCATCACGCGCAAGCCTGCTCAACCGCGCCTCCAAGCTGAAATGGGAATTGGTACAAAGAGAGAGAGAGAGAGAGAGAGAGAGAGAGAGAGAGTTCTGTAAAAAAAAACTCTAAGGGTTGAGGAGAAGTATTCAAGCCATTTGTTTCAGGTACAAGGAGAAAAAGAAAAAGAGAAGTGAAAAACCCTCTTTGACATGAAACCCATGGAAGAGTCTTATTTGTTCTCGTTTTTGCTAAGAAAGTTTATTCTCACATAGTTTAGATAAATTGTATTTGGCACCAAATACCATATGATATCCCTCCCTACAAAGGTCTCACAAGTTAAGATACTGTGAAACATCTTTAGTGGAACTGTTTTCTCTCTCAAAAAAGAATACACATATTGACATAATGGGAACATATACAAATCAAAGTAAAAGAGAACTATCTTTTCATATACAATTCATGAACAAATAACCACTTTTGCATGAATACGTGTGCTCATGGGATTTAGGTGATCTTTTTTCAATATGGGATGATCATAACCTAAAGCATTTTTTCACATGGAAATGTGGACCCATAAAATCCCTATAGGGTCCCAGTATGGTGATAAATAATAAGACCCGAGTTCAGACTGATTAGTAGATGGACCCGGGTATAGTTTGTGAAATTTTATACCAGACCCGGACCCAACCTGAGTTTCGATTAGGACCTGTATTTACCTGTATTTTTTCAATGTAAAAATGATAAAAAATATGATTTTACCGAGTATGGTCCGGGTCTGGTTCATGTAGTTCTTAGCAGGTTTGGGTATGGATTTTTTTATAGTGGACTCGACTGAATCTGATACCATATCTAAAAAAAACTGGGTCCAAGTCTGGTATCACCCCAGTCCCAACCAAACCCGACCCCTTGACACCCCTATTGCCAAAGACTCACATATGATAATATTATGACGTCTTTTGGCAGCACGTGGGATGGGAAATAAAAGTTGATGGACTCGTTTTGACTTCACATTATGCCTTGGTCCTGACCCATTCAATCCTAGGGATGTCAACGGGATGGATCTGGTTCGGACGCAGGTGAGTCTGAACCTTGATCTGTTTTGAGGTGCGGGTATCAGGTCCGGACCTGGACCCTATGAGTGCTATAAGAAAAACCATAACCGGACCCTATAATTAAAAATTACATGAACCAGACCTGATCAAGTGGGGATCAGGTCCAAGGAACCTCGGAGAGAGGCACCTTGGATGGCGTTCATCGTCAAGATGGATGACACTCAAAACTATGGGTGTCAACGGGTCGGGTTTACCCGTACCAAACCCTATAGGGTCCAGGTATAGTGATAAATAAAAAGACTCGGATCCAGACCCGAGGTCGGATTAATACATGGATCCGGGTATAGTTTGTGAAATTTTATATCAGACAGGGCCCAACCTGAGTTCCGATTAAGACCCACAAATTTTCAGTGTAAAAATGATAACAAATAGTATTTTAGCTGGTATGGCCCGGGTCTGATTCTTGTAGTTCTTATCAGATCTGGGTATGATTCCTCTTATAATGGACTCGATTAGACCCAGGAGTGGACCTGTACCTCTGCCTGCAGGAACTTGGCTATTCTGGTTTCATCTGGGTCCGAACCAAACCCGACCCGTTGACACCCCTACTTAAAACCCATCAATAAGGCCGGTCCTCACTCAAATGAGTCCCACAAGAGTTTCTAATGCCGTCTAATTTCTGAATGAATGGCATCAATAACCGAAACAAGGAAGACCAACATTTATTCAGAAGATGAAGTTTTTTTTAATGAAATAGAGAAACGAAATCTTGTTATCATTTTATCTTGATGATGAACGGCATCCAAGGTGCCTTGGAAGCTTAGACAGTTTTCTATTCAAGGTTTCTTGGACCTGATCATCTTTCTACTTTTTTAAAGAAACATGTCACATACATCCAATGATTTTTAAATCAAGGTCCCGTCTCTTTCTTGGTTCGCCAACAGCGTGCTTTGGCTGTAGAAGAAAATTTTAAAAAGTTTGGACTAATTATGCATCAGGTAAGATGACATTTAGCTAATGGTCAAACTGTACATGAGAATGGCAGCTGGAAGGTCAGTCCTTCCATGAAAGAAATAAAATGCAGATCGGATCATATCCAATCTCCACCGCACATCTCATTCGACGGAGATGTACCCAAGTAAGATGTGTGGTTGGGATGATCGGTTATATTCAATATGACCTGATTTGTCTTCTGCCCAAGCTACACCTTGAGGTTTCAATTTGTAGTCATTCACGTCAACAAGGCTGATGACAGTCTTGACTTAAAAGGACTGGAACAGTCCTTCAAGTCCCCGATGCTCCACCTAATGAATTTGTACTAGAGTCGATTAAAATATTGGTTTTCAATCGATTTTGACAGATCATCGAGCAAGTGGATTTGTTAGAAACTTGATGTACCTGAGAGCACAGGTTGGACATTGTCAATGATGATTGTCAGTGCTAGGAGAGGTGTGAGTTTTTTGACTAGTACTTGCACCTCCTCACTGCTGGTGAATACCTTGGGGAAGTAGTCCCTTGTGATGAGCAGAACGGATGCGATGAGCACACCGATGATGAACGTGGATATCACCACAACCACCACTGCAAATTTTGCTGTGCTTGGATGGCCTGCTCCCAATTCATTCGACACCCTCACGCTGAAATTCCAACAAACAGTCCAAATTAATAACGATCGCTTTCTATCTAATCTGCAACTCAGAAATTCTGGAGGAAAAGATCAGCAGCCAAGAGGTTGAATCAGATTTTCTTGCCGAAGATCGAGTGACCTTACTCATGTTCAACTTGAGTTTTAAGCTTGTATTTATTCAGCAAATCTTTGCCTTTATTTCCAAACATATTGTTTTGTTGGCTAGGCCAAGGAAAAACCCCAACAACAGATCAGGTGCAGTAACATTTCATACTTCAATGTGCCGCCTGCACCTGATCTGCCCTCCATCTTCTGTTGGGCCCTACAGCTGACAGGCTATACCTAGAGATGGAGGTCTGTTAGGTGCAGCATGGAGGTCTGTTAGGTGCAGCGACACACTTTCAGTGTGCAATGTGATTGCACCTGATCCACCATAAAAAAAACCCCATTACCAACCTCACATTGACAGGCGTCCCGTTGGTAAAATCTTTGATTGGCACAAGATTAGCCAGCAGGGAATTGCAGTTTCCATACAGGTAGAATTATCCTACCAAAATGGTACCTCAGATTTTGATTTTTCTGACTGATAATTACACAAAGATGAAGTAGGTCCAGATAACATATAACCAGCTCCTGTATTTATTGGTCCCATGATATATTTATTCATCTGATTTAACTGAATTTTTAGTTGTTATCTTGATTTGGAACGCTGCCTTATAAAGGCAAACAAGAAAAATATTGAAAGATGCCTTTGATATTTTAAAACGTGTATACCAATCAACAGGTTTGCTAGAAACTAGAGGGTTGCTGGTTGTTTTGTACCTTATTGCTGCATTTGAACCAAAGGCCACCATAATTGTCCAACCTAAGATATTCATGCTGCACGTGGAAAGAAAACCAGTAAGGAGAAGGCAGCAGTGCAGATGACCAAATTAAGCATGATTTTAGAATAGGAATACACTAAGCACTTTGATTGATGTGAGATTCTGCATTGGCCCTTTTCAGCATATATGATCAAATGAAATTAAGCAAAAGGACAAAAGGGAGTTTTCCTTACCAAATGGACAATGCATCTACTGAAACTTCAGGGTTGCTCAAGTACCCACCAAACAGAATCAACACCATGTAATACCACATCTCCAAGCTGAGAAATCATTCACCAACATCATCATAATATGATAATAACAACAATAACAACAATAATGACAACAAGAGGGATACATCAGGTACCATAGCATGACAGCGGATGCCAATGAGAGCTTGAAAAAGGCCCAAAGATGTTGGAAAGCCTTCCATGAGAACCCATTCCAAGCTTGGCCGCAAGTCCCGCTGAAAATATACAGCAGCTGAGCAATAACAATGAACCACCATGATGAATTAAGCACAACAGCAGCACCAACCAATCCCCAACTCAGTTTCATGATCAACAACCAACTGAAGAAGGTGTGGAGAATCAGAACAACAAAAGATATTGCAGCCATCACCATCATCTTGCTCTGAGACTGCAGGAACTTGGCTATTGGGAAATTCATGGAGTAGGCAAAGAGTTGAGGGATCATCCATATTGCAAACGTTCCTGCGGTCTCCGCGATCGCGTGCGCTTGTCCAATTAGTTTCAGGAATGGAGCAGCAAAGATGTAGAAGATAGAGAGCAATAGTGCTGTGCTGTTGAGGATGACCCACGATCTCTGCATGTAAATCCCAAGCATATCAATCTGTCCTGCTCCGTACGCTTGCCCACATAGTGTTTCTAATGCGCTTCCCATACCAAGCTGCAAGCCAAAAGATGGAATGAAAAACGGATTACTGAGTTCAGAGCAGCACTGAAAAGATTTAACGCCATGAGTAATAACAGAATTTCAATCAATAACATCTCAAACTAAGCATGATTCAGAAGGAAAAAAAGTTATTCGATTTATGAAACCTCTCGTTGAGAAGCTAACTGAAAATAGTTGGAGGCGGGTCACAAGGTCTGAATGAATAGTAGGCCGGTATGAATCAAAGTTCAAATAGTTCTTGAACAATTCCATATAGTCCATGCTCAAGATACTAGACTGGCTATCTGATAAACTAGAACTCATCTCTCTCGATTAGATGAGAGACTTATTTTCTATACTATCACTTGGTATAACAAGTCACACACTCATATTCCGAAAATACCTGTTACAATTCATGTTCCTTATTGAGACAGAATGAATTGAAAATATATCCTTGGGCAAGAGATTGAGCTTTTCCAACTCAACCTTCCTAGCAGCAGATTTTTTCCTTTTTCGTGTGATTTTGATTCTGGAAAGACAACCTTTGTAAGAAAAAAAATTAGCCGCTTGTTGGGATCCTTCAATCCCGTCTCACTCTCACCCAGTTGGAATAAGCACATATATATACACACATACAGAACAGAGGACATGATTATGACCAACTACCACAATTAGTTAACATCAAACCCTGAATGTGAAAGTGATGCAGATCATCACATCACCACTTTAAAATCCCTCTCAAGATCAATCCATGCAAGAAGAAGAAATCAATGTATACCATGACTCCAAAGGAGAACCCTGCAATAACAGAGTTCTCCATGGAAACAGCAGCCAGCTCCAGGGTTCCCACATGGCCAGCAAAAGCCTGAGTGATTGCACCCAGAGAGTACTGACACAAGGATGTGAAGATGGCAGGCCCGGCAAGGTACCAAAGCTTCTTTGATTCAGCAAAAAACTGGAAAAAAAACCTCCTCAAGCTGTTGATGGGCTCAATATCTCCTTCAAACTCCCGGGATTCACCACTTCCGTTTTCATGTCTACCATCGTCACCATTCTCATCGTTCAGCAATGGCCTTCTGTTCTCTCCTTCCATCGACAGAAGGAAGCAGAGTTCTTTAAAAAAAAAGACAGAAGGAAACAGAGACTGTGTGAATAGGATAGATATCTATTGGCCTTGGGCGATCACTTTCACTATTGCGTGCAAATTAATGGACTCAAACTTGGCAATAAAATAGAAGGCTGGTTTGGAAAGCAAGGTGGCCGCTGTCACCATTCCACATGGCTTCCATGCAGCTTTGCTACTTGAGACTCCAGTGCACCAATTCTCTTGGGCCAATCAGCATGTGCCTACGCACGCTCAAACACCATTTTGACCCTGTATCGATGACACGACACGGCACGAAACCGAGGCTTGCTCGCATATGTGGCCAGTCAAAGGCAGAGCTAGGTAACGGCCAGAAAATCTCCAACACAGGGTTTTGAGTCAGGGTGAACAGTGCTCTTGCCAAACATTATTATTAGATACCAGACTTATATTGTCTTTGTTGTGTGAATGGGCATGTGGTTACATACGTTGGTTGGAAGGTATTCATTTGCTTTATTGTCGCGAGTTCAAACCCTCTTGGTTGTCAATCTTTTGAAACCTGATTAGGCTGCGATCGAATCATGTTTTAAAAACTGAACTGAATCTGCGTTCGATTGGATCAAACCATATTTGATTTTTCAATTGAATTCAAAATCTTTTGTTGAATTTGAATAAACGAGATTCGACCCTTGTACCTAAGGGTTTCTACGTGCCCAGTTTCGTTGAGACTTTGGTGGAATCAGACTTAAATCAAATTTTCGGGTATGGTATCAGGTCCGAACTCGGGTCTATTATAAGAAAAATCATACCCAGACCCAATAAGAACTACATGAACCACACTCGGACTATACCCGATAAAATAATATTTTTTGTATCATTTTTACATTGAAAATTTGTGGGTCTTAATAGGAACTTAGGTGGGGCCCTGGTCTGATATAAAATTTCACAAACCACATTGGGTCCATGTATTAATCGGACCTTCAGGTCCAGACCCGGATCTTAATAGAGTCTTCTTATTTGTCATCGTACCGAACTCTATAGGGTTTGGTCCAAGTCCAGTTAAACCCAACCCGTTGACACCCCCTACTTGTCCCATATGCGAGGCTGTCAACAGGTCAGGTACCTGACCTATCAAGGTGCACTCACGAATATCAATGTCAGGTCTCAGTTTTTTTTTTAGATAAGATAGGCAAGCTGCCCCTACCAGGTATATAACGGTACTTTGGGATTCAAACTTGCAACGTCCCAACACAATGTGACCTGCACCAGCTGCCCCTACCAGACAAGCCTTGCCTCAGGTCCGAGTTATGCTGGGTTAAAAAATAAAATCTCAAACCCGGATCCATATAATTTCAGAATACTATTACTAATATTACATGTAAAACACTTTGGTTGGGTTGGGTACCCGCAAAAATCATAACCCAAAATACCACATTTAGAAATTTGCCAAGTCACGACTCTTGTGCTGAGTCACACAGTAGCTACTCGTGTCTTTGTGACGTACACTGAGAGGAATGGCTGTAAGCAGTGACGTGTGTGACTTGAACGTGGAATTGGAGTGAGTAAGCCACGTTTGTTGCAATGGACAGCATGTCCGTGGTTTGTTGTGAGGACCCATCTTGTGTCTGTCCTCTTTCGTTTATTGTTGGGGGGCTCCACTCGTCTTCTCCTTTTGTTTTTGCTGTTCTTTTCTTTAGGGTTGTCAACGGGTCGGGTTTGGTTTTAAGCAAGAAAGAATCAAATTTGGATCAGATTTTTGAGTATGATATCTGGTCTGAAGTAAAGTTTAATCGGGTTCAATATAAGAAAAACCATACCCAAATCCGATAAAAACTACATGAAACAAATTTGGTCGTCGCTAATCTACTGCTTTGTTGTGGTGAAACCCTAATCATACCCACTAAAACCATATCTTTTATCATTTTTACATTGAAAAATTGCAGGTTTTAATTGAAACTCAGGTCAGGTCTGGGTCTGGTATAAAATTTCACAAACCATACCCAAGTCCATGTATTAATCGAACCTTCAGGTTCAGACCCGGATCTTAATCGGGTCTTCTTATTTATCAACATACCCGAACCCTATAGGATTTGGTTAGAGTCGAATCCCGTTGACACCCCTACTTGTCTTTTCAGATTTTGGTACTATAATTGAGTCTACCAGGTCAATGGAAGGTGTATTTTTTTTTATTACGATCAACCTGTCTTACTTAGCCTACCTTTAAAAAAGCTACGAACACATCTGTGTGCCAGCAGGGTTTAATCCATCATCTCAACGTCCTCACAGCCACCCTGCTGGCCACACCGGACCCGCTGTGGCCTCAATACCTGAAGCGTACGCCTCATACGCGAAGCGCACACTCAAAGTATTGAAGCGCACACTCAAAGTATTGAAGTGTTGCAGGCTTGAAACACACGCTTCACTCATGTGAAGCGCACGCCTCAAGTCGAAATGCGCTTCGCTTCTAAGGCGTGCGCATCAATGCAATTTGTGAAGGGGAAAAGAGTATAACCTTCAGCTTGTAGGGGTTGGGTGGCCTCGGCTTAGCCTCCTCGCCGTCGTCTTCGTCAGAGTGACTATCGTCGTCGATTCTTTGTGAGGGAAGGCGTGGTCGCCTCCGCCGCCATGGAATTGATGGCTGACCTCCACTCTTCATCGCCGTCCTCCTCGCCACTGCTGTTGTCGTCCCTCATGGCGCCTCTCTCTCTCTCTCTGCTTTTTTGGCTTTTTTTGTTGGTTTCTTTTTTTTTGTTTTTTCTTCCATGTCAATGCTTGATGGGTGATGCCTTGCTTGTTTCCATTGTTTTTTCTTGGGTGAATGCATGAGTTGGTCGCATTTTTTTTGTTTAGAAAATGATGGTGTATGTGGTATTTGCGTGCTTGTGGACAAGGTTGCATGACATTGGCAATGCTGGATGTTTTTTTTTCTCTTTTGATGGTTATGGGTTTCCTTTATTCTTTGCTTTTTCTTTTCTGTTCTTTTTTTGTTGTGGTCTTCTTTTGTTATGTTGGTTCCACGATATGGGTGTTTATGTTGGATTACAATGTGTTTTGTTGACCATTATCTGTTGTTTTTGAAGAGAAAAATCTCTGTTTTTAAAGGGTTATATAGGTTTAGCTCCTGCATGAATGCTCCATCGCATGAATGGTGTAGTTAATCAGACACTTCCTCATGCATGATGTTATTGTTTATTGGTTGCTGTCTGGAGGTCAACCTTTTACCTTTCTCCTTTTTCGCGTACAAGTGTTCATTTTTTGTTCTTATTAGATCATATACAAATCATATTAGAGTTGGTACCTGATTTCTTATGTTTTGGGTATTTATTGTACCTTTCTTTTTCTGTTAAAATGGTTCATGAATGTCCTTTTTTTGTCATGCTTTTTGTGGGAATCAATTTTATGTTGAGATATATCAGAGTGATTCAGCTGCATCCACAATTTGGAGGATTATCTTGACAAAATTTGCTTCTCCATTGACATGGTGTCTTATAATACATTGTGGTTGCTGCACCACTACAATTAATAGCATTGTATTTGGAAAAAAATGAGCCTTTTTAGTATAATATCTTTCAGTACAATAAAGACTTCAAGCAACTTATTGCAAGATGCCTTGAAATGAATAGTGTGATTCAAACAAGCAACCAACTTGTCCAATTCGACTCAAGAAAATGAACAAGAAATCCGGATTTCTTCTTTTGCTTAGTTATGCCATCTGAAACGCAGAGCACTCAACAGAATGAACATGTTGCAAATTCCTACCTGTCCTACCGAATTAATTCATCCGTTTGGTTTGCCCGAGTGATCTAGTGTCTGTTTAAGACTTTCAGCTTCAAGTGAAGTCAATGTGATAGTTTCATTCGTGTTTAGTTTTAATATTTGGATATTTCCCCCTTTTAAGCATTCTCTGAATCAGATATGCAGAACTAGTGGTCATGAGGCCCAATAGAGCTTGTCTAAGGGAAATCAATGGCTTCACATAGTTAAATTCTGGAGTTTGTGGATCCTTGAAGTACCTTTTCTATTATGCAGACTTATCTTCTATCTGGTTTATTGAACAAATTATTTTATACTGCACAATTTCATTAATTTTTGAATGTCTCATTAGCTACCAAATCTTTATTTCATGTCTTCCAATTTTTAATTGATGTTGTTCTGGAAGATGGTACTAAAAATTCTACAGAATGTCAGGGAAAAAAATATTTTTTGTTTTAGTCTATATCTTGAGTTCTTGATTATCGTTGGATTGCAAATGTGGGGATTCTTTAAACTAATGTTGGGCTTATGCCTGTAGGTTTTGTTCTTGATCCTTCAAAATGTAGCAAGCTGACCATGGAAGAAAAACAAGAGCTAGTGTATGAACTCTCAAAATGGCCAGAAGGTGCTCCAGAGCTTCTACAATCATGGAGCCGACGGGAGCTCCTGGAGGTGATTTGTGCTGCCATGGGGAAAGAAAGGAAATATACGGGCCTACCAAAATCTAAAATGATAGAACGCCTGCTTAGGGTAGTATCTGAAAAAAGAACTGGACATAATGATGAGAGTGTGCAATCTGGAGCACCTCCAATACTGCCAAGTACTCAAAGTACTCCGAGAAGGCAGAGGAAGACTGACAATCCTTCCCGATTAGCAATTGACACCGGAAGGAGTTGCATCCTCGTCTTGATGATGTCATTTATTAGTAGTTTTTATTTAAAATTTGTATTATTTTATTAATATTATATATTTTATTATTTTGATCATGAAGTTTACGCTTCAACGCCTCGAGGCTCAACGCCTCGCTTCGCCTCATCACATTTAACAACCTTGGTCCCAAAGATCAGACTTTATTGTCCTACTTACTTCGAGATCTCGTTATTGCAACTTTTTTGGGTAAACCTGACCTCTTAGCTGAATTCGATATAGTCGATTTGATTTGAGCAAGCATTTTGGGGATGCTCTAGCAACCGCTGAGGGTGGGTTCTACCCTGCAGCGGTTGAATCAGTCCCTCTCCCTTCTAGGTGGCCGTTGATAAGACAAATGAGATCCCTTGGAGATGATTCCAAGACAACCATTGATTTCTCTCCAATTTGGGAGAGGATAGTTTACCAACAACTCCAGTCACGATCTTGGATGTTGTGAGATCCAATTACACACCTAGCAGAGATGAACCTTCAGCTCTCCCTTCCATGCTGAAGAAAAAATGTTGAACAAGTTCACTTTAATCCATCCTTGGCATGGAGATATCTATTGATTCAAAAACACCCACCTACGAACCAGAGGGTCCTTTTGAACACATGCTCTCTAATGGAATCCAAGCACTCTTTTAGCAACACTGAGTTGTTGCTATTGTAATTATCAAAGATAATTATGAAGGGATGTGGGAACCGGTGTACACAGATGAAGATACAAAGAGCAGAAAGGTATATGAATGTAATAGGCCTTCTTCAGGGAGGATTTCTCACTTCTGTTTTGGATAAATTTTCTTATGATCCACAACTTTAAGAAAGGAGAGTTTGTTGGTATGATCGTACCTCTGGGTAACCGTTACCCAGCATAGGGAGATCTACAATTTTTCTCTCTAACGAGAAAAACTGGAGAAAGAAAATCGATAATTGCCTCACATCATGTTTATCCAAATGAAACACATTCAAATGTGCCTCATTTGAATAAACCCTACTACTGGACGGTTCATGTGTTGTAGAGAGAGTTACCCCACATCTCTCCTCAACGCATTAACCTATGCATGAAACATGACCATTCTCGGTCATGTATGACCAACATTGTTATGTGAAAATAATCACGATGCAGGATTTTGCCTTTCACTTTCACTTGCACCAATGTTCCTGTAATGAGTTATATATTTTGATTACTCATCCAGGCATATGTCTTATCATACATATCTTAATCTCATGTAAGATACATATTTTAAAAACATTTCATCTGATATGTCTTTTGTTAAAGGATCAACAATCATATCAGATGTAGGTAAGTAACTAACTTTGATTTTATTTCTTTCAATTATGTCATGAATACAATGATATTTTACTATTATATATTTACTTTTAAAATTGTTTGTTCTACTCTTCATAAGAGAGATGACAACTTGGTTATCATAATAAATTTAAACTGGCCCATTGGTTATATCGTGCTTCAAATCATTAATGAAAAGGCTTATCCAAAAGACAAATGTGACAACAACATTTCATGCAATATATTCTATTTCTCTAGTATGCTTAGCTACGCGATCTTGTTTCTTACATGATCAGAAAACTGCTCCTCCTTCGAAGAGAAAAATATATCAAAAAGTGGATTTATTATCATCTTTGCTGCCTGCAAAGTCAGCATCAGAATATCCAGTTAATTCTAAATCATCATATTGAAAATATAATTTCAAGTTTATAGTATATTTTAAATATCAAAATATTCTTTTCATTTAGTAGCGACTAACGAGGCTAACAACAAAGTTGATATCAGGCCTTATGCATAACATAATATACAACAAGCTTCTAACGGCTTATGCATAATGGACATTCAGTCTTTCTTATCCATCATTAGGACTATCATTCTTACTCAATTTAACACCTTTTACCGTAGGTGTTCTAACATGCTTGCAATCACTCATTTTAAATTTCTTGAGTATATGATTTATATATCTTTCTTAACTCAAGCTTAAAGTTTAGAATTTTTATCTTGAGTGATTTTAATTCCAAAAATATAGGATGCCTCTCCTATGTCTTTCATCTCGAATTAAAAATTTAACCATGACTTAGTTTTAATAATCATATCATTATCGTTTCCAGTCAAAATAATGTCATCCACATGTAGTGAGAGGATAACAAATTTGCTTTCACTTTTCTAGACATAAACACATTAGTCAAATTTATTTGTCACAAACCCTAAAGACAAAATTTCCTTTTGAAACTTTAAGTATCACTGACATGGTAATTACTTGAGTCCGTATAGAAATTTTTTCAACCTATATACTTTATTTTCTTGGCTTTTAATAATATAGCCTTCAGATTATTTAATGAAAATGGTTTCATTAAGCTTATCATTAAAGAATGCAATTTTAATATCCATTTGATATAGATCTAGATCGTAATGAGCTACAATAATGAAAATGATCTTTATTGAGGTAAATTTTGAAACAAGTGAATATATATATCAACATAGTCTAACCCTTCTTTCTGAGAAAATTCTTTAGCTACCAACCTTACTTTAAATTTATCAATATTACCATCAGACTTGATTTTTTTAAAATCCATTTACATCCAACGACTTTTCTTTTCTCAGGTAAATCAGTCAATTCTTAGACATAGTTTTTCTCAATGAACTCAATTCTCTCGTCTATGGATTTTATCCGGTCGGTTGACTTACGTGATTTTATTGTCTCATTATATGACAAGTTATCTTCTAAGTCATCAAGGTCTAAGACACAACACAGTTCCTCGAACAAGTAGACATAAAAGTCATCCAAGTATGACGGGGGATCTCTAGACCTCTTATGCCAAACCTGACTCTAATGTGAAGAATACAAAGAACTAGCAGATGGTTCATCATTACTTAAATATTCTTGCGAGTCATCAGATTCATAATTTAAATCAAGAGGATCATTTTCATTTATTTCAGGAATAATTTGTTCTATGTTTTGATCTTCCAAGAATATAACATCTCCACTTTCAATTAAACCTTTATTTGGATGATAAAATCTATAACCTTTGGATCATTTGGGATATCTAATAAAGATACACCTTATAAATCGTGTATCGAGTTTATCTCTTGATCGCTCTATAACCTCTATATAAGCTACTAAACCCCATCTACGATGGCGACTTAGGTTAGGTTTTCTTTTAGTCCATAATCCATAAGGTGTAGTGACAATAGCCTTACAAGGAATCCTATTTAAAATATATATTGTTGTATATATTGATTTTCTCCAAAATACTTTGGGTAATAAAGCATTACATAACATGCATTTAACCATATCAAGAAGGGTCCTATTGTATCTTCCAACTACACCATTTTGTTGAGGTGTGCATGGAGTCATAGTTTGAGGTATGATCCCATTAGCCTTACGATATTCAGTAAAATCATTTGAGGTATATTCTCCTCGATCGGACCTTAAAACTTTAATATTTCTACCAAGTTGGTTTTTGACTTCTTGATGATATTCTTTATTTTTTTCTAATGCTTCATGCTTATATGTTATAAGACATACACAACTGTATCTTGAAAAGTCATCAATAAAAAATATAAAATATTACATTTCTTTATGAGTTTGAGTCCTAAAGAAACCACAAATGTTAGTGTGAATGATTTCTAATAATTCAAATTTTCTAATTACATTATGTGGAAATGACTTTCTTGTCATTTTACCATAATTATAAGGTTCAAAACCCTTGGAAACTAATGCTGGAGCAGACACTAAATTTTGTTTCATGGATGATACAAACAAAACATTTGATAACAAAACATTGTTCCTTGAAGTTTCAACACGATAAGTCCTAACACCCATAACATCAGAGTACGTGTTGTTTCTCATATACAACCAATGTTTTCTTGGTTTATACTCGATCATGTCCACCATTCCTTCCTTGATTATGACTATATGACGTATCGTCCTAGAGTCTACCCACCATCGAGAAAGTGCTTGGTCCGCATATGAGCATTCCGATATCATGCAAATTATATCACACCTCTTCTTTTGCTTGTCATTTTTATTGTTCTTGCTATTGTTATTGTTCGTCCGACTCCAACAATCTTTCTTGAAGTGTCTAGTTTTTTCACACTTGAAACACTTCACTTGCAAGGCGACTGCCTCTTGCTTGTGGGATGTTGGACCTTTTTTCTTTATCAAATTTTCCATTACCATTAAAAAAATTTCTTTTGAAATGTGGACCCCTGGAAGGACTATGGCTATTGTTTGGAGCATCTTTAGCAAAATGTAATTCACTTTTTTTGTCTTGTTGCATATGTTGTTCAATTTTAAGTTGAGCGGGCAACTCTTCTAGTGCCAGGTTTTTAGAGCTCAATCTTAGAGCAATTTGAACAATCTTTCATGAAGATGGAAGACTATGCAGAATTATGGACATCTGCATACGACCAGAAATCACATTATCAACAATTGCCAAGTCCTTTGCCATTACTAATATTTTATTCACGTGGTCATCTACATTATCATTTTTTGCATCCTACATTAATTATATTGCTAAAAAAGCAATTGAATGTGAGTTTCAGAGGTAGTATCATATGTCTTTGAAATAACATTAAACATATTAACTTTGTTGTATGGTAATTTTCGAATACCCTAATGAGATTGTCATCCATATAGGTGAGCATGATAGTTTTGGCTAACATGTTATCCTTTTTATATTTAAGATAAACATTTTTATCTCCTTCAAGAGTTGTGTCACCAGGGTCTCTTATTTCAATAGTCAGGGCATTCTTGATGCCCTCTAAGGTCAAAATAAGAGGAATCCTTCTCTTTCATATATGAAAATTGATTTTATTCAATTTATCAGTTTTGGCTAACTCAGTAGCATAAACCCTACTAGACATTTTTCTGGTTTTAAGTATTTTATGTTGGTAAAATATGCTAAAAATATATCCAACATTCAACAAGAAGATAAATATTATAACATTAGCCATGAACTCACAAAATATCATGTTCAATGCTTATAAATGCATGATATTAAACATATTTTGTCATAAAAAATATGGAAGACAATCAATTCCTAACTTATTTCAATTAAAACAAAGTTTATGAGGTAAACTGCAAACTCTAAAAACTTTTTTGTAATTTTAGAAAAGTCAAAGGTTTGTATTGAAAAGTAGAACCCCTAATACAAAACTTTCAAAATAAAAAAAAAACTCATGAGTTTTTCTGAAAATTCTTAGAAAGATAGGAGCCTATCTCAAATATTTTCTAGAGTATATGTCTCTTTTTAGAATTTATCAGAAAAATAAGTGCATGTTTTATAAAGCAGAGGATACAGACATCAATTTTGAAATTAACAAGGGTAGAGAAGTAAATTTATTGAAGCAGGATATAAGCGAAATTAACAAGAAAGAATAGGGAAATATTAGTAAATAAACTAAAAGGGATTTGACTGGTATTATTGGAAAAGACTAGGGACAGAATGACAATTTTGCATGTTTAAGAGTATAAAAGGGACAAAATGTTAAAGAAACCCTTACTCTCAATTTTTTTTCTGTTTATTGTTCTTTCGCAAACATTTTTTGTTCTTCGTTCCCCTTCTGCGATTTTTTTTTCGATCTTCCTCCACAGGCAGGGCGACTAAGCCACCAGTTGGGTCGCTGAAATGTCTTAGCACCACTAACATGGTGGTGGGTGATGTGGTGGTGGATGACGCGGCAACAACAGTGGTTGAACTTTTGCAGTGGTATTTTTAAAAGATATTTTTCAATAAAATATTTAGAAAATCATCAACCAAAAATATAAAAATTGACTTTCCATGAATGTGGCAAGTACGGGTCGAATCCCCAGGGAATGAGAGAATATTCAAATTAAATCTAAGAATTTCAATTTATTAATATTATAAATATTTACAACTAATTCAAATACTACAAATATGACTAAGTTACAAACTAGAAATAAAAATTAACTCCTAAATAGGTTGCTAAAGTCTTCTCCAGATCACCAGGGGCATTTTCATCTTTTCACTATAGCTAAATTCACACTCTCAATATAAATGCACCTTTTGACTTGTATTCAACTTATCAACCCAAACAAATAGAAAATAAAAAATTAGTAAGCAATAACAACAATTAATTCTAAGAATTACAATTAAGCTAAAAATAAAATAAAATAAAATGCAGCATCTAATTAAACTAACTAATTAATTTAAGTCTAACTAAGCTAACTACTATAAATACACTAACTAATATGAAAAAATATAAGAAAAACTATTGAAGACTAACTAATTAACAAAATGACTGTTTTGCCCTTGATGTAGTACACAATTGAAATTTGATAGGTTTTCTAAAAAAGATTGTTTAGAGGAGCAAACAAAGTCCGAATTTGATAAAATTTCTTATGTTCTCTTTATGATAAACTTAAAAATCTGTCAGACTTTATAGAGTTGAAAAATTCATTCAGATGCTCCAGATATAAGCGTTTTAAATCCGATAAAATCTTAAAAATCGTTTGTCCCAAAATTTGAAAACCCTAAAAAACTATTTTTAAAAAATACTTAAAAATTAGACCAAATCAACTTTAATTGAGCTGATTTTTGGTTAGTTGACAGTTAACACACCAATGAAGGAAATAAAATAAAAATTTCAGAAAAACTCAAAAAAAATGCACATAAAATAATGAGTGCAATTTGGTGCAAAATTCGGTTTTGAAATTCAATGCACTATTCACTTGAAAGAATTCAAGTTATGCACTAATAAATTGAAGCACATGAAAAACAAACCTAAAAACCTCTACTATGCTGTTAATGACATGAAATAAATCTAATTACACTAAAGAATTAAATCTAGCATGAACACTTAAATTACTTGAGAGAAATGCATGTTAATTCTAAAATAGAATTCTAAATTATATATAATTGCTAAGCTAACTTAAAATGAAATACAACTATGAATTCAAATGACTAAGTTAATGAAGTTATCTAACCTAATACAATTAACTTAAGGTAAACTAACTAATTAACTTGAAAAAAATTTGAATTTAAAGTTAACCTTAAATTAAAGTTAAACACTAACTTAAACCTAACTAGGGTTAGTTACCTAACTAGGGCACTAAGGGGGATGGTTTTAGATTTGACTTTGACTTAGGCTCACGCCCCCGCTAAGTGGACCCCAATAATGCTAATTCAACTTACTTAAAATAAAAGCTATCAAATTAAACCAATGAGTAAAGAAGCAATTCAACAAATGCTAAAATGAAATCATCTAATGATAAAGAAAGACATTTACACTTAGAATTGAAAGAAAGACCTAAACGTCCAAATTGATTAACACTTTCCTAACTTAACACTCCTACACAAATTTAAAAACACCTAATCAAAGTCAATACTTACTAAAAAAAATTCTAAACAATAAATCATCTAATAACTAATATACCTAAATTCGAATTGACTAGATTAATCTAAATATCTAAGGAAAGGAAGACATTAATACAAAACCGACTAAGTTGGCATTAGGTGGGCCCCAAATCACTTTCCTTAAGACAAATTGTGCTCTTTCAAAGTCAAAATCGTCAGCCTCTAGAGCCCACACAATTTTTTAACTTGCCTACTAAATTAGATATTTTTTCTAAAATAATTCAAGCGAACTTTAGGAAAAGTTTTGAAATTTAAGTCTGTTGCCTAATTTGCAAAGCGGAGAAGATCCTCTTTGCTGGACTTAGAGTAGAAAGCAAAGACCTTTTCTAAATGGATTTCACGATTTTTTAGAAAATCCCACACTTGCCAAACTCGCCTCTTGCTATGCACTTACCACAATGCCCTCTATTTGAATTTTAAAAACTAGAAATTCTATTAACTACACTACCCTAATTGCCTATTCTATATACTATCTAATATAATTAATGTTGGACATGACATGAAATTCTACTAACGCACGTGAATGGCTATTAAGGAAAGACATAAATTCTAAAATTTGCTAACTATTGACTACATCTACTAACCATCTAAATGCAATGTACCTGGACTATTAAAAATTAAATTTCTAAACGAAATAAAACTTACTAAAATGCTAACACCTTGCTGGACATTAATGGCTGCCTTCTCCTTAGAGAAGACGACGGCCTCCTAAGACACACTAACACGATTTAACCAAAACGCAAAAACATAATTTTTGACTAGCAAAATAAAGCAAAAGAAAAATCTATTTTTTATTTAAACTAAGCTATGATATAAACTAGATCTTAGGATAATAAAAACAAAACTCTAACCTACTGTTACCTGTTAAAAAAAATCAGAACCTTAGAACTTAAAAAATGTCAAAACACACAATCAGCTAGATTAAATCTAGCCAATTTTTTGTTTACAACTAATGAAATTAATGAAAAGACAACACAACTCTGTCTAAACTAATTTTTGACTCAACCTTAACCTAAAAAACATAAATTTTAGATACTGCCACTACTAAGAAAATTCAAAACCTCAGCAAAGAAAATCACCAAAACCGTCTAGATTAGGTCTAGTTGATTTTGCACTTTTGACACAAAAATGCAAAGTACATTGAAAGAACACCTAAACTAAGACTCAGACTCGATCTTAACTACATCAATATGACTTGCAGACAATGGTTTGCTGTAAAAAAAAATAGAAAAATAGAATATAAATCGAGTATGACTTCAACACAACAAGGGGGACTCGATCTACGCTAAAAGAGAGGAGGAAGAGAAGACCTACCTCAAGGACGATCCGACGAGGGAGGGGGTGAGGTAGAGCAGTCAATGGAGTTTGTAGAACACACCCAACACGTTCTTCAATGCACTGCAGTCCTTTGCAATGATGCACTCACTTGGAAACTGAGTTGTAGAGGGTTCAAAAAAAAAGATGAGGGCCGTATGGAGAGAAAGACGACCATCCCCATGATGTAGATGACACACCTCCGAGGCGAAACTCCATGTGATCTGCAACCCTGCAAAAGAAAGACAAACAACACTTCAAAGAATTACAAAAACATGGACGAAATGAAGAAGAAGAAGGGAAGACACACACTCGTAGAGAGGGGTGTGTGGTAGAGGGAGAGAGAGAAGAGAGAAGAGAGGAGAGAGGAGAGAGGAGAGAGAGAGGGGCAGTTCTCCAGAGCATCCAAAAAATGTGATCTCAATTTTTTTTGCACTTTTTATACTCCCTACTCTATCTAATTCGTAAAACTACCTATTACAAAAGTTATTTTTAGCTAAATAACTAAACTAATTATTTGCACTAAAGTACCAAAACGGTTAGAAAGAGGAGGTTTTTGGAAAATATTTGTAGAAAACACTTTGGATCACATGGGTTTATGGATATTTAGGGTTTGGGTTTAGTTCAAGATCCAAATTAGAGCTCTTGGGTCAAAACTGAATTCAGTCTACCTCAAAATCCGATCCAAAATTTTAAAAATGTGATATTTTTCTCATTTTAACTTTGATTTGAGTGAAATTCGAACCATAACCTCTTTATATCTAAATACATGAATACATGAATACATGAATACATGAATACATGGGTTCTAAACCATTAAAAAATATGAAAATACATGAATTTGATATGAAAATGATATGCATATCATGCATCATCAAATACCCCCATGCTTGAATGTTTGTTAGTCCCTTAACAAACTAAACTAAACTACCTAAGTTATGAAACTGGAAAATAAATAAATATGCAAATAAAATTAAAATGCAAATCATGAATGACTTAACTCACTTTTGTAGGAATCATGGTTGTATTTAGCTCATGCAACAAGCCATTTAAACCCCTGGGTCACCCCAGTGGATGAGTAAGGTCTCATGAGGGTTGGCAGAGATGCTACCCACAAACATCAATGTCATGCAGGAAATAATTTTTTTTTTCAAAAATATTAGGCAATTAAGAAATTAGTTTAATAAAATATTTCATGTAATTTACACTCTTGATCAGATTTTTGCAATGGTATTTTTAAAACTTTAATTTATCGTTAAAAACATTTTGGAAAATCATCAATCAAGTTATAAAACCGACTTTCCACGAATGTGGCAAGTACGGGTTGATTCACAGGGAACAAGATATATTCAAATTAAATCGAACAACTACACTTTATTAATATCGAGCTTGTTTAATTACAAAGAATAATACAATGCAAATTAAATCGAACAAGTTATGAACAAGAAAAATGATGAGATGAATCCAAACCTCCATGAAGTATGCTGAGAACTACTGTTGTGTATCACCTGCAAAACATAAAAAAAAAGTTAGTTACGCTAGCGCTATGATTTAAACATAGCTAAGTATATGCTAATATAAATTTAATTAATACTCTAATTTATGCGAAAAATGAGAACTTACCCGAGTTAACTCCCTAAACTAATTACTTAACCACTGCTATTAACTTAGAACCAAAATTAAAATTTCAATAGAATATCAAAAACCAAAATTAGAACAACTATGCAAAATAGAAAAAGACAACTATGTCCCTGCGCAACCTTAAAGCCTAAATTCTGGTAGATTTATGGAAAATGAACAGTGGACGACTCAACCAGAGTCCAATTGAAATTATTCTAATTCTATTGGATTCCTCGTTCAATCACAAATCTAACACAACTTTTGTATTACAAATATCAATTCGGGAGCTCCGGATATAAGCGTCACAAATTCAGTGATGATTTAGTGATATGTCTATCGAGAAACTCTAAGATCGCAACTGGCGAAACAACAAAGAACCCAACCTAAAAATACTGATTAACCTACTAACACTTGCACACTCTAGTTATGCTGCTAAAACATAGAAAAACAAGCAATCTAACTGCAGACTCCCTAATAAAAAGAAAACACCTCAATCGGCTAGAGTGAATCTAGTCGATTTTTGTTATTTGGACAGAGCCAATGCTAAAAACACAAGCAACTACTAAAAATAGCTAATCTAATTTATCTTAACTAATCAACACAACATATACTAACTAATTAGCAGCTAAGAATAAGCTAGAAAATAGGAAAACAACAAATATTAAATAATTCTAATATATCACTCAATATTAAGATCTATTAAAATGAAAATACATCTAATTAGGGCTAAACTTTAGATCTAAACCAACTTACCAACCATGTTATGCAAGCTAATGCTACTCTAATTGACATTAATTCACTAACAGCAAATTAAACAACTAATAGGTTGTTGCTAAAAACAGAAATTCGGCAATACACCTTCTCGCTTGCAAAATACCTAAATCGGGTAGAAGGGTTCTACCCGATTTTTGGATTCTTTGATGAAAACACATAAAACCACAAGCCCAGATCAATTGCAAGTAATCTATTGATTTCTATATTACTACAACCACCTAAGCATTAGACTGAACCTGCAAATACACCAACTTGGACTCCTCTTGGAACAAACCCAAGGTCGACTAGAGTGGGTCTAGTCGATCTAGGTGTAAGAGGGATCCACCTTAATGCAACCTGCAAATTTTCACATTAACAGAGATACTTACTGATTTTGTCATTAGTACTAGATGCAGAAGTTGAAACTCATAACAACTATCTTATAAATGAATCAAGATACAGAAAATATACTAATCTAAAGGCTTAAGACTAACTAGACCACAACCGGTTAGAATGAATCTAACCAGTTTTGGTATATACTAGGAATCAATTACACTAAAACTTAAAATCACCCAACATCTAAAACACTTGCAAGGATAATCTATTTATTCAAGCTACAATATCTAAACTAATAACAGCTACCCCTAACTACACTACGCAGAATAAACACACTAAAGAATTGAAGATACTAAACCACCACCGACTAGAACAATTTCTATCTGAATTGAGCCATTATAGAGATAGGATATTTCCAATGAACGTTGACTCCAGGAATAAAAATGTCACAACACCATTAATCTAAAACAAAATTCAAACATACCCCATACTGAATTATGCTAAATGTGCAATAAAATGTTTCAGAGCAAAACACTAAGAATCGACTAGAAGAATTCTAGCCGATTCTCACATATAACCCTTAACAATTGAAATCCAGTCTCATCAAGGATGCTAATCTATGAAATGGCTTTACACTCGATCTTAGAACGCTGGTTTAAGCGTATACTTAACTAAGGCTGACGAACAATATCAATCTACAAGGGAAACAAGATAATACCAATAGCTACTAATCGGTTTTAATTAGAAGAAGGGGATAGGAAGACCTACCAAGCGTGGAGAGGTCCGATGAGGGAGGAGGTAGTATGTGAGCAGATTAAGCCTATGGAGCTGCACCAAAAGTCCTTCAATGATATTGTTGTTGTGTTAAGATGCTGCCCTCTTTGGCTGTAGCATGGTGAATATACGCCGGAATATGGAATATGAGCCGAACCGAGTTCGGGTGAGGAAGAAGATCAGAGGGATAGGGTCGATCAATCTCGGATGGAGTAGACAACACTCCAGCTGAGAATGGTGTTTTCCACAAGATGCTACACCTGCAAATACAGTAAACCACGAATTAGCAAAAGATAAGGAAGAAAGAACATGGAGAAAATGCAAGAAGAAGAAGAAACATGCTAAAGAGAGAGAGAAAGACGATAAGAGGAGAAACTTCAACAACTTAGGGAAACTTAGAAAAAAAAAGGAGGATGGTGGCTGAGAAGGGAGGTGTGGAAGCTGCAGATTTAGGATTTTAGGTGCAAATCCCTATGCAAAAATGATTTGCCTAGGGTTTGTAGCCATTTTTTTATAGTAAAAACCCAAATTTTTTGTATTTTCAAAGAAGGGATTAAAAGATAATTAATTGTTGGGCGCCCTTTTTAGAGGGGGGGGGGGGTTTGCAATATTTTTCAAAACTCAAGTTTGGGTCTGGTTGGGCTGGATTCTAGTGATTTTTCATTGATCCAAGCTCCATATTGGACATTTGGATCTGGATTTGCCCCAATTCACCCCGAGGTTTAACCCGATGCACTGAAAATACCATAACTTTCTCGTTTTAACTCTGATTCGAACAAGATTCGAACCACAACTCATTCATGATCAAATGCATCTAAATGTGGGTTCTAAACCTAAAAATGAAGCTTTAGTACATGATTCTAATGTAATCTTTGATGCACAATTCATGCATCATCAACTCTCAAAACATATTTAGAATTTTTATGCCTCCACAGTAAAAACTTTTTTCTTTCACTCTTCTAAAATTGTAATTATCTATAATTTTTCCTTAGAAAGTTAAGTATTATATTATTATTATTCATTTATCATCACATGTATATTTTCTGCACAGTAATTCATAATTATTTCTAAGAAATGAATTTTTTCTTAAGCTCATTATTTTTCTTATGATTTTCAATTTTTACATTTTTTTAGTTAAGCACTATTTCAAATTTCCAGTTTCGTGACCCATGTAGCGAGCTTTGGATCAGTGATTCCCAAACCAAACGACCTTAGGGCACCAGATATAGAGTATCCCTCAGACTTAATTGTTCGAGTCACTAGACCTTCTATTTTAATAGTTTACGTATAGTCTTCCTCTTATCATGTGCAGTGTATTTATCTATTAAGCTTTCTATAAAGTCCATGTAACGAGCCTTCAAGTCAGTGGCTCCCAAACTAGGTGGGTTTAGGGCACCAGGTGTAAAACACCCTTCAGACTCTACTTGCTCGAACCAAATAGGCCACAAATATCGACTAGACAAGAAGATGATCTCCTTCATTATTCTTTTCGTCGTGAGACTCAAACACTTCAGCTTGTGTATGAGCTCAGCTACTGGGAATCGCAAAGACATTAACAACTAAACATACACTCTTTTTCTTTTAAGCTCATTTTCTTTATATTCTTCACTTACTTAGTTTTTCAAAACATACTATGCATACTTATACTTTAGTGATTCAAAATAATTTTAACATTAAAATACTATCTTTTCTTTAAATTTTACATAAATAACTACTCTTTTTAGATTAGTTCAGAAAAAAAAATTCACATGGGGCTTAAAAATTTCTAAATTGTCAGAGTATGTAAAAAATATTCATATATGCTACAAACTTGTTTCGTAAAGACCTAATTCTATGAGTTTCAGCTACCTGAACAAAAAAAAAATTGAGTGTGCATCTCGACTATTCTCCAATGCTTGAATGACACTGTCCCTAATGGCATACAAAAATATAAACATGCAATGCAAATGCACACTAAAGAATATAAAATAAATACATAAGAAATGATAGATATAACCTGATATATGCAGGGCCACCGCTATAAGTATACGAATGCATAGTTTTCTGTTGATCTGGCCAATGGTATGCTTCTGAAGCCATACTCTGTGTCTGGTAACCTGAAACTCATCCAGTGAATCATCACATATATGCATACCTATATGACAACAAAAAAATCTAAGTCAAAATAAATAAAATTGTATTCCTATTATGTACATATGGTACACTGTCTCTGTTCAGATCGAAAGCCTAAAGTTCTTTGCTTTTGGGATTCATCACAGGTTGGCTCGATTGACTACCCTCGTTTCTCCTTGTCAAAGCATATGCTAACTGGCCCATCTGCGTTTCAAGCTTTGCTATAGACTGGGTATGGGAGTAATTAAGCATTTGGTTGCACTTCTCCATAGCATTGTGACTGAAGGTTTTCACCTCCTACAATGCTTGAAGAATCTTCTCCTCAAAAGACAATTGTGAAAGTGTCTCCTGAGGGTAACCATGGGAAAGATAGGAGAGGGATGAGGGTAATTCAACCTATAAAATGTCTAAGTGAAAGAGCTAGGCCTAACCTGGTGAGACTGAGAGGCAGGGACTGGGGCTTGCTGGTTTTTTCATAAAAAATTAGGGTGGTTTCTCCAACCCAGATTATAAGTAGAAGGAAATGGGTCATTCAGGGGATTTACGAATCTCTAAGCAGTCTGAACTTGTTCATGAACAAATTCAGAGTACTGAGTTGTCGAATGACACTCAGTGATAGAATGTGCTGGACTGGCACAAAGAATACACACCTAATGAATGGGGGATGGGCCACGAGAAGTTGATCCATCTTCTGTGAAAGCATATCCACTTTGATTTGCAGCGCAACAGTCAGACCAATCTCGAAAACACCACCTTTCTTGGGAATGCTGGGTGTGGGTCTCTCAGTACAAGAGCTAGACGCATGATGTAGGAAATTCTCTGCTAAAGTGTCAAATAATCTCAATGCCTTATCTTCGCTCTTCAACATGAATATCCCCCCGCAAGAAGAGTCGATCATCTGATGATTCCTGTCAGACAATCCATAGTAGAAACTCTGCACCAGTTGCCATCTCGGCACCTGATGGTGGGGACACTTCCTAAGGAGATCCTTCATCCTTTCTCAGATCTCATGGAATTACTCGCCATCTAGTTCTGAGAAACTAGTGATGGCTCACCTAAACTGGTTCATCCTACATATGGAAAAGTATTTCCTGAGGAACTCCTGCTATATCTGATCCCATGACCCTATTTTTATAAAATCTAAGGATTTCAACCAATACTTGACCATGTCCTTCAAGGAGAATGGGAAAAGGGTCAATCTCAAAGCATCATCCTCAAAATTTTATATCTTCACTATAGAACAGGTTTCAAGAAACTCGTCAAGGTGCCTATAGGGATCCTCATGACTAAGGCCATAAAAGGATGGGAGCATCTGAATGACACTGACCTTAATCTCATAATGAGGTACTCCTATATCGGGTCTCTAAATGCAGGATGCCTGGATGTACTCTGTGGGAGTGAAGTACTCCCTCAGAACATGAGGAGGAGCTGGAGCTGGAAGATCCATGTCACTCATTGCTCTCAGACTTTGAGGAGAATATAAAATTCTCTCTGGGTCGTCGATAAAAGGATGCAATGGAGTACCTAAAGCTCTTTGCTCCTACATACACTGATGCTAAGACCAGATGTATGGAAATGAACCTAAATCTAATCTAAACTAAACTAAATACAAAAAAAAATCACAAAAGCAAATAGTAAATAACAGTAAACTACTCTAAACTATGTTAGAATCACTCTACGAAATTAAAATAACAAAAACAACTCTAATTCTAAATTAGCAAATTTAGCAAATATAGAAAATTACAAACTATGTTTTTTAAAACTCACCTGTCTATTCGCTTCTTAAGGCATGTAATCCAGTGAATCCTACAAAAATAGTACGTGAATTCTATATTTACTAACTATGTTAATCCTACTAACTAGAACAAATAAAAACAACTAACTAAATAAATATTAATAAACTGAAATATCAGAAATAACAGAATATAATCATCGTTTCCCAACAACGACGCCAAAATTTGGTTGAACTTTTGCAGTGGTATTTTTAAAAGATGTTTTTCAATAAAATATTTGAAAAATTGTCAACCAAAAATATAAAAACTAGCTTTCCATGAATGTGGCAAGTATGGGTCGAATCCTCAAGGAACGGGAGAATATTCAAATTAAATCTAAGAATTTCAATTTATTAATATTATAAATATTTACAACTAATTCAAATACTACAAATATGACTAAGTTACAAATTAAAAATAAAAATTAACTCCTAAACAGGTTGCTAAAGTCTTCTCCAGATCACCAGGGGCATTTTCATCTTTTCACTATAGCTACATTCACGCTCTCAATATGAATACACATTTTGACCTGTATTGAACTTATCAACCTAAAAAAATAGAAAATAAAAAATTAGTAAGCAATTACAACAATTAATTCTAAGAATTACAATAAAACTAATTACTAAATCTAAATTACAATTAAGCAAAAAATAAAATAAAATGCAACATCTAATTAAACTAACTAATTAATTTAAGTCTAACTAAGCTGACTACTATAAATACACTAACTAATATGCAGAAATATAAGAAAAAATATTGAAAACTAACTAATTAACAAAATGATTGTTTTACCCTTGATGTAATGCAAAATTGAAATCTGATAGGTTTTTGAAAATAGACTGTTTGGAGGGGCAAACAAAGTCCAAATTTGATGAAATTTATTATGTTCTCTTTCTGACAGATTCAAGAATATGTAAGACTTTAAAGAGTTAAAAAAATCATCCAGATGCTCTGGATATAAGCATTTCAAATCTGATAAAATCTTGCAAATCGTTTGTCCTGAAATTTGAAAACCCTAAAAATCGATTTTCAAAAAATGCTTAAAAATTAGACCAAATCAACTCTAATTAAGCTGATTTTTGGTCAGTTGATAGTTAACACACCAATAAAAAGAATAGAACAAAAATTTTAGAAAAAATTCATATAAAATAATGAGTGCAATTTGGTGCAAAATTCAGTTTTAAAATTCAATGCACTATTCACTTAAAAGAGTTCAATTTATGCACTAATAAATTAAAGCACATGAAAAACAAACCTAAACACCTCTACTATGATGTTAATGATATGAAATAAAGCTAATTACACTAAAGAATTAAATCTAGCATGAACACCAAAATTACTTGAGAGAAATGCAGGCTAATTCTAAAATAGAATTCTAAATTACATGCAATTGCTAAGCTAACTTAAAATGAAATACAACTATGAATTCAAATGACTAAGTTAATGAAGTTATCTAACCTAATACAATTAACAAAAGGTAAATTAACTAATTAACTTGAAAAAGAAAAATTGAATTTAAAGCTAACCTTTAATTAAAGTTAAACACCAACTTAAACCTAACTAGGGTTAGTTACCTAACTAGGACACTAAGGGGGACGGTTTTAGATTTGACTTTGACTTAGGCAAATGCCCCCCTAGGTGGATCCCAATAATGCTAATTCAACTTACTTAAAATAAAAGCTATCAAATTAAACCAATGAGTAAAGAAGCAATTCAACAAATACTAAAATGAAATCATCTAATGATAAAGAAAGGCATTTACACTTAGAATTGAAAGAAAGACCTAAACTTCCAAAATAATTAACACTTTCCTAACTTAACACTCCTACACAAATTCAAAAACACCTAATCAAAGTCAATACTTACTAAAAAAAAAATCTAAACAATAAATCATCTAATAACTAATGTACCTAAATTTGAATTGACTAGATTAATCTAAATAACTAAGGAAAGGAAGGCATTAATATAAAATCAACTAAGTTGGCATTAGGTGGGCCCCAAATCACTTTTCTTAAGACAAATTATGCTCTTTCAAAGTCAAAATCGCCAGTGTCTAGGGCCCACACAGTTTTTGAACTTGCCTACTAAATTGGATATCCTTTCTAAAATAATTCAAGCAAACTTTAGGAAAAGTTTTAAATTTAAGTCTGTTGCCTAATTTGCAAAGAGGAGAAGATCCTCTTTGCTGGACTTAGAGTAGAAAGCAAAAACCTTCTCTAAATGGATTTCATAATTTTTTAGAAAATCCCACACTTGCCAAACTCGCCTCTTGCTATGCACTTACCACAATGCCCTCTATTTGAATTTTAAAAACTAGAAAACATATTAACTAAACTACCATAATTGCCTATTCTATATACTATCTAATATAACTAATGCTAGACATGACATGGAATTCTACTAACACACGTGAATGGCTATTAAGGAAAGACAAAAATTCTAAAATTTGCTAACTATTGACTACATCTACTAACCATCTAAATGCAATATACCTAGACTATTAAAAATTAAATTTCTAAACCAAATACAACTTACTAAAATGCTAACACCTTGCTGAACATTAATGGTTGCCGTCCCCTTGGAGAAGAAGACAACTTCCTAAGACACCTTAACACGATTTAACAAAAATGTAAAAACCTAATTTTTGACTAGCAAAATAAAGCAAAAGAAAAATCTAATTTTTATTTAAACTAAGCTATGATATAAACTCAATCTTAGGATAATAAAAACAAAACTCTAACCTATTGTTACCCTTTAAAAAAATCAGAACCTTAGAACTTGAAAAACGTCAAAACACACATTCAGCTAGATTGAATCTAGCTGATTTTTTGTTTACAACTAATGAAATTAATGAAAATACAACACAACTCTATCTAAACTAATTTTAGATTCAATCTTAACCTAAAAAACATAAATTTTAGATACTACCACTACTAAGAAAATTCAGAACCTTAGCAAAGAAAACCGTCAAAACCGGCTAGATTAGGTCTAGCCGATTTTGCACTTTTGACACAAAAATGCAAAGTACACTGAAAAAACCCCTAAACTAAGACTTAGACTCGGTCTTAACTACAACAACATGACTTGCAGACAATGGTTCATTGTAAAAAAAAATCAGAAAAATAGAATATAAATCGGGTATGACTTCAACACAACAAAGGGGACTCGATCTACGCTAAAAGAGAGGAGGAAGAGAAGACCTACCTGAAGGGCAATCCGACGAGGGAGGGGGTGAGGTAGAGCGGTCAATGGAGTTTGTAGAACACACCCAACACATTCTTCAATGCGTTGCAGTCCTCCTTTGCACTGATGCACTCACTTGGAAACTGAATTATAGAGGGTTTAAGAAAAAAGATGAGGGCTGTATGGAGACAGAGACGACCAGCCCCATGATGTAGATGGCACACCTCCAAGGCGAAGCTCCATGTGATTTGCAGCCCTACAAAAGAGAAACAAACAAAACTTCAAAGATTTACAAAAACATGGACAAAATGAAGAAGAAGAAGGGAAGACACATGCTCGTAGAGAGGGGCGTGTGGTAGAGGGAGAGAGAGAAGAAAGAGAGAAGAGAGGAGAGAGGAGAGAGAGAGGGGCAGTTTTACAGAGCATCAAAAAAATGTGATCTCAGAATTTTTTGCACTTTTTGTACTCCCTACTCTATCTAATTTGTAAAACTACCTATTTCAAAAATTATTTTTAGCTAAATACCTAAACTACTTGTTATTTACACCAAACTACCAAAACGAGTTAGAAAGATGGGGGTTTCGGAAAATATTTATAGAAAACACTTTGAATCACATGGATTTATGGATATTTAGGGTTTGGGTCTATTCCAAGATTCAAATTAGAGCTCTTAGGTCAGAACTGGATCCACTCTACCTCAAAATCTGATCCAAAACACTAAAAATGTGATATTTTCCTCATTTTAACTCTGATTTGAGTGAAATTCAAACCATGACCTCTTTATATCTAAATACATCAATACATGGGTTCTAATCCATTAAAAACATGTGAAAATGCATGAATTTGATATAAAAATGATGTGCATTTCATGTATCATTAAATACCCCCATGCTTGAATGTTTGTTAGTCCCTTAACAAACTAAACTAAATTACCTAAGTTATGAAACTGAAAAATAAATAAATATGCAAATAAAAATAAAATGCAAATCTTGAATGGCCAAACTCACTTTCATAGGAATCACGGTTGCATTTAGCTCATGCAATAAGCCCTTTAAACCCCTCACGAGACCTATGTGTGTGGGTAGCATGAAATGCTTCATGAATTTTGTAGGAATCACATTTGCCTAATGCTTCGTGAATTTGAATCTTGTGTATACATGACAAAGATGTTTGTGGGTAGCATCACTGCAAACCCTCATGAGACCTTACTCGTCCACTAGGGTAACTCAGGGGTTTAAGGGGCTTGTTGCATATGCTAAATGCAATACGCCCTCTGCGGAGGACTTTAAACAATAGTATAACGACCTTATTACAAACTCTAAATTAATTGAATAATAAAATAAAAGCCTAATGTAAATATAAGAGAAAAGGTCTTCAATGCTTCGAGTCTCTTTTGACCCCTTCTTTGTTCGTTTGATGAAACATTCCTTGCAATTCTAAGGGCTCTCTGAGGGGTTTGAAGGGCCTTTTCACGACCTCAAAGGGCTCTTTGAGGGCTCAAAATAGGTCTCATCGCACGTCCGATCGCTTTTCTGCGAAACACAAAAATACAAAACATAACAGAATAAGGAAAACTAAACCAAATCTAAGACTTAGAATAATTAAAAATTCAACAAAACTAGATTTAAACTAGAGTTAATAACAACTGACTGTGAGACAAATTAGCAAAACAAACTATGTAACAATTTTAGAAACTAACCATGTTACTAATGAATGCAAAATAAACAACTACTAAAACAACTAATAATTCATAATCAATATAAACTAACTAAATCACGAACTTACTAACCAAACTAACAATATATGAGAATCAAATACTACAGTAAACATGAAATAAAGGCAGCAACATGAATTACATCCGTAGCACGACAATCCAACTAAAGACACTAATTAAACTTGAAACTAGTTAACAACCCTAATTTGAGATCAACAGAAACTATGCTAACAAACTAAAAAGATTAAACCACTAATTAGTCATAGTGTATGCAGCCTCATAAATGACTAATCAGTCCTAAATCACTAACTCATAAAAAAAACAACGTCAAACCTAATCTAAAAAAAATTCAAATTAACGTGAGTTACTAACATATGAAATAACTTACCATCAGTTGTTAAAAACATAAAGTTGGAAAAACCTACGTTAGCTTGACTACCAAATAGCTAATTGCACTAACCAAAAACAATAAAGTAAATGGTGTTATTCATCATACATGGATTAAACTAATGCACTATCTAAGGTCAACACATGCTATCTATTAACGTCAATAAGAACTAGTAATTCACGCAGATAAAGAAAACAACTTTACCCTATTCTTAACAAATCTAACTAACTAAATCAACGTTAGCCTATCATCGATATCTAACTTACTAAGATAATAAACTACAGTCTTGCACCATGTGGTTTCTGGCCATAACGTCTCACGCTGATTTTTGTTGACAGCGTCAAACACACTATGCGTGTTTAACGTAGTCTAAAGAAATTTATGCACAATAGAAAACATTGTGCTGGAGTGAAGCAAATTGTCATCTATCTAAAATATAAAGAATCAACTATGCTATGTGTAATAGAAACACAAAAATTAACCATGCATGCGATGAATCTAAAATCTATGGAGATGGGGAAGAAGAAGATGGTTTTTACCTTATTGCACCCAAACAGACTTCAGCTCTCTCTCCGGCAGAGAGGATGTGAGGAACCAGCGAGGACGGGGTTTAGAAGACAGATTAAGAAGCATAAGAATCAAGAAAGGATGAAGGTAGGCAACCCGTCGATCGAAAAAGGGGAAGAAAGTTAGAAGGGGAGGCATAAAAGAGAGAGAGAGAGAGGCGCATGCTGCAGAGGAAAAAACTTCTCTTGGTTGGAAAAGAAGTATTTATAATGCTACTCTAGGTCAAAACACAAGTTTTTAAAAAGAGTTCAAAATATGTTCATAATTTCCAAAAGAGTCCTCCTCCAGAAAACATGTTTTTCAAAAGGGGTTTAAAAAAACTTCCTAAACTAATTGAAATAAGTTAATTGCAGCCTAATCTAACTAAATTATGAATTAGAAAAATTCTAACTAATAAAAACACTAAAAAACGCAGGGCCGAATCAAAAAATATGATTTTTTTAAATTTTCTATTTCAAATCAATTTCTCGAAAACAATAATAAAGATGGGTTTTTAATGTGATTTGATCATGGATCATGCATAAATATAGATGAATAAAATGAGAATATTATGCATGATCACTACCAAAATTTTTGATAAGGTGTTCTTTGAAGTAAAAAAGAATGTCGTGTTTTCCCTGTTAAACAAGGGAGAAGCTTTCAAAATTTTTGACAAAATACTCACTTAAGCTAGTATGGATTGCATGGTGATTCCCTCGTTGTTGGAACCTCTCCTAGATAGCTCATTCTTTTTTTACCTTTAAGAGCATCATACTCATAAGGGCCACTGCGTTAAAGTAGCTATTGCGCCTTATTAGGCCAGTGCTCGTTATGGCAAATTATGCCAAGTAGTCAATCGAAAGTGACCCTTAATTATGCATGTCTCAGTAAAATATTGTACAAGAATAATACTCATAAGCACCATTGTGTCAAAGTTGGTTATCCATCCGCATGGAGTGAAGTGCTTGTAAGGGCCGTAGATGCCAAGAGTGATGCTTGCATACATATAAACAAAACATAATGGTAGTCCCTATCCACATGAAAACTGACCTGTGCTTCAAAAAAATGATTGAGGTTAGGTTCATATTCTCTTTGTGCAGAATGCATTGGATTGCCTATGTGGCACTCAACGTTCTAATAAGAATGATTACGCCATCAAACCCCTTCAAGACTTACACTCATCGAGGTAGACGATGATGGTACCACCTAGAGTGACATATTATATCTGATGAACCAAAGAGTTTGAATGGTCTCCAAATCACTCGGAGGTTAGGAGGCTGGGTTATCCCTAAGATTTAAGGATTTATGCTCGCTACTGTAGTAGAAGAATACATCCAAAATAGCCTAGTAGGGTTTATCCCAACATATAAACCATTTCCCCACTACAGACAGGGTCACTC
This sequence comes from Nuphar pumila, assembly GCF_984573655.1. NCBI lineage: Eukaryota > Viridiplantae > Streptophyta > Magnoliopsida > Nymphaeales > Nymphaeaceae > Nuphar > Nuphar pumila. The sequence goes on along the minus strand of NC_143265.1, from coordinate 13,017,869 downwards.
AGGCTTCTGGGCATACAAAAATATATAGCATAATAAAAACCCAGATGACTTTATTTGATGCCAAAGTTAAGTTCTCCTGGGTACCAGAGGGTAAACTTGTAATTATCAAAACAATACATTAATTATAGGTACACCTATGAATGGATGAATAAATGTATGTTAGTGCTGCTTTTGCATCACCTTGTGTAAGGTATTGATCTCAGTACATTGTTGGATCGATCGAGTGAATGACCCAATTTGTATCTGCATGGCTAAGCTAGGCTCGAGTAGGTCATGCTTTGATTCATGGGATACTGATACGATAAGTCGTGAAGACTTAAGCTATGATGTTTTTAATTACCACTCTGAAGTGGCTTTCGTGTCTTAAACATATTGTACTTGTTCGAATTATAATGCTTTTCTACCAAAGCAGAAATGATTCTGACCCCGCTTTATGAGAGATACAAGTATCGAACCTGCGATATGATATGTGGAGCATGGTGTCATCAAGATCTAGGGTTTATCTAGACTTTGTTGGAAATTTTATTTACAAACCCAGTTTATCTAGTACTACTTTACTGTTTGTAATAAATTACTTATTTTCGTTTACCTAATTCATATGCAGCTAATTCACTTTCTGAACCGTGACATACATGTAACATGAGTTCTAATTCAGAACTACATGAACAAAATTTACCAGTCGGTGTAAATTCTGTCACAATTAGAATACATTGGAATAAAATCCGAAACTATTACAGTAGATACTTAGATGTGCTAGCTATCTACACCCAAAAACCTTAGTCAAATCTTATTTTGAAATAGCAAGAAATAAATCTTTTACTGAAACTAGTTTTCTATTCACATAATAGATCTATTCGGTTCAACTTTATCGAAAAACCAACAGTCCATGAATTTATAAAATGAATCAAATTCTATAAAAAAAATTATAGATAGGTGGGTATGTCTAACAAAATCTTTAAAACAAATCAAGTATAAACTCCATTTTATCTGAGAATTAAAATTTATACACTACAACTTGCTCCTACTCTTGAATAGACTGTGTTTTAAGAATTTTAGGTTTTTGGAACCAATTTTCATGATTTTTAAATCATAAACCGTAATGAATTTGTTCTCCAAATTTTTACCATGTTTTTTTCAATATATAAACACTAATAAAAATTTGGTCATATACATGAGTAGATTTTGAGAAATAAAATTAGCAAAATCATGCAGTCATTATAGAATTTTTGTTAGGACATAAATTCTGTTATGACTTGCAACTATCGTATTTTCTAATCCGAACCTCAAACGAACCAAAAAAAAATTGAGACTTCCTCTATGTGTCTGGAACATCCTTCTAAAATTTAAAAGTTTTTAGATTCATCATTTTGGAGAACTAAGTAATTTTTTTAGACTAGCCAGAATAAAAAATAAAGGACAACATGCTTTTAACATAAATACTTCATTTATTTCATGCTTTTAATAAAATAAACAACATAAACATGCTTTAGATGGTTTGATTCAACATAAACTCATCATTAACATGCATGTACATATTCAAACATGTTGTAAATACATAAATCATATTATATCATAAATTACATATCAAATTCATTGTTTCTGCATTAGAAACTATGTTTTTGGCAAAACCATTTTTTCGAAAATGAATCTGGGTTTATGAAAACCTCTAACACAATTTCTAAATCATCACAACTATGTTTAATCATAACATATCATGATCAACATGCTAAAAATACAAAAAAACAACATACATCATGGATCTACTTTCAAAAATATACATGAACATCCATAAACATGCATTTTTCTCAAAACTGAATTTCCTGAAACTTGATTTCAGTTATTTAAAAACTCCATATATAAAAACATTGTAGATCCAAAGTAGATCTAGGCAAACAAACCCATATGAATTTATGAATCTAATCTTAACAAGCTCATGCTTCTTAACATTGTACATACACTCATGGTTAGAGTGTATCTACCTCAAAAAGCCCAAAAAATAAAAAAAATGAACACCAAAATAAAAACCAAGAACCGCTACCATAGATAACCTCCTCTCCTTGTTGCACACCTCCTTCTGACTTATGCACCCTCAATGAAAACACCACCAGCCCTGGACCAGACCTCCAAGGGGCGTAAGATACGAAGGAAGAAGAGAGGAAAGAGAAGAGAAAATAGAGAATAGAGAAAGAGAGAGTAGATAGGGAATAAGAGAGATAGAAAGAAGGAGGCGTGTGAGGGTCCCCTTTTATAGCCCTCCAAACTCTCCAAACTAAAAAGGTAAGTCTTCTAGCCCTCTTTTCTAAGTTGCTAATTCCATTGTTAATTCATAACTATTTTAAAAAATCCTAAGTTAATTAGAATATATACAGATATGAAAACTATTAGATCCCTTAGATATTTTATTTTTTGTTAATTAATTCATTTAATGAAAGGTAGATGGGGAAGTCCCATCTCCTTCTCCCTATTGCATGGGTTGAGTCCACTTAAGTCGACTCCCTATCATGTAAGATGGGCCCACCTAGGAGGGTCATCTTATCTTTTGCTATATTTAAATACAAAATGTCCAAAGTACCCTACTTATTTAGCCTACATTTTGTTTTAGAAAACTACTAAATATTTTTTACTTTAAATTAGTATAGAATCCTAAGAATATTTGAATTTAGTAAGTACGAAATTTTCAATCAAGCAAGATGGGCCCACATGGGGGGAGGGGCATCCCACCCTCTTGGTCTTTCCTTCCTATTAAATTAATTCAAATTAGTAAATTCTAAATCTCATTAAATTTTTATTTAATTTTCAAATTTAATTTAGATCCTATATTTAATCCAAATACAAATTGCTTCCAAATTCATTTCAAATCCATATTCAAATGTCAAATCCATATTCATATCTAATTAAGTCCAAATTTGAATTAATGTTTGATTAAGTCCAATTAAAATTCATGTAGAATTAGATCCAAATTAATTTTAAATACCAATCACAAATTCATGTTGAACTAAATCCAAATTAGATTTTAAATGAAATTTAAGTTCATGTTTAATAACGTCCAAATTAACTTGAAATTAAAACTCACTTGGAAATTCAAATTAAATCAAGATTCGTATTCAATCTTAAATTCTAATTTCAAATGCATAATTAAATCCTAATTTCAAATTAAAATTTAACCCATAATTGAAACATAAATTCTATCTTTATTTATTTAATAATTATCAAAAATTTTGTAGGTATTATACATAGCATATGTGAAAATCTTAGACCTGAATATGAATAATGAAAAGATCCACATGACTATGTAGGAAATAACCTATAACGTATGAAAACTTCATACTTGAATATGAATGATGAAAAGTTCACATGATTATGTGGAAAATAACTCATAACATGCGAGAAAATATTATACTTACATAATTGATGTAACCCTTGGAATTGTGCATGACTTTTTGATGCATGTTTTTTCATGAAGTGTTATATACAATACATGATACACCATCTATAATACAATGTAAGTATTCGCCCCATATGGCCAAGTGAGAGATGTTGAATTCAGGATCTCGATCTAGTATAGAAACTGAATTCAGTATAAGATCTAGATGCAGTGTGGCCATAAGAAGTAACATATAGAACTTTAAGGTCTCCACAAGCATTGTGGTGGAGCCCATATCTCATAGTATACTCCACACAATTGAGAATCCAAGAGCCACAATCTTAGTGGTGAGCCTCATATCTCATTGGATTCTCGACTATCCAGGAGAGACTAATATATACCTAACATTTGCCTCTCCAGGAGATCATTGATATGTGTATCAAGAATTTTTTTTTTAAAATAGGTCGTTAATCACCATTCCCATTCTCATCTCTTTTGTATCTCAATGCTTCTCTCTCAGTGCGCACACCAAGGTCCTAGAAATTCAACAACAAGGAGGTTAGACACTGTATTTTTGTTGGTATAGAGCATTTCTTTATTCAAAAGTCTCCTCAAAATGAGGCAGCTGAGGAGTGCCAGGTCCAACCTGTCTAAGGGCCCGTATGAGATATGTGAAGAAGAGAAATATGCCCTGGCTTCACAGAAAGTTTGGGTACACTACATCATACTCAACCATGATCTTCAAACATTTCTCACTGGCTCACTCATGCAGATGACCATTCATTAGTAGATTATCACATTTTAATTTCAGCAGTAAGTGGATGCAATGTTGGTTTTGAGGTAACTTACATCTTGCTTTTCTTGATATGGAACAGAAAGAATAAAAAGAATCACATGTGATGCAAAAAAAAATTTATTTAGAGGTGCCCCTTAATTCAAAAAATGCACCACACTTTTCTGAAATTTTAGAAATGGGCCATAGATTTCCTGGAAACCAACAAATAGGGACCCCAGGTCAACATCCTCTTGAAAAAAACATGATTTTATTTTTGGTGTTTTGCATCGTCCTTTAAAATTGAAATATACTCATTCAATCTCATAGATAGTGAATATGAAAGCTATTACTGTAATTTGACTTTTGATTCAACTGTGTAAACAATAATAAAGGTTGGCTTCAGTTTGGCAGTTTTCTTGAAAACAGATGATCATATCAGAAAATCAGAAACATGAGGCTCAATTTTGGAATTATGGCAAAAAGTTGTCCCCTAAATGGAATTTTCCCGAAAAAAAAGACTTTCTTGATTAGGGATGACAGTGGACCGAGGCGGGGGACAAGGTCTCCACTTCTGCCCCATTTCAAAATCGGAACCTTCATCCCCACCTCCATCCCCGCATGGGGATGGATTTTAACCTCCACCTCTGTTTCATATCCTCCATCCCCGGTCCAAATGGGGTGGGCCCCCGTTTCCCCTCGATCTATAGTCATTCCTTAAAGGATTGGGGACAGGGCGTGGAGGGGATTGAGACGGGGACGGGGTGGGGCAGGGGAAAGCATAAGTCCATTCCCGCACGGGGATAGATTTTAACCTTCATCCCCACCTCCATCCTTGTTTCATGCCCTTCATCCCCGGTTCAAACGGGGCGAGGTGGGGCGAAGCCCCGTTGTCCCCCGGTCCACTGCCATCCCTATTCCTGATATACCGCAGTTGTTTGTTGTCTGGTTGAGCCAGGATCAGGTGCCATCACATGGCACATTTTGAAGTGTGCCACTGTACCTAATTCCCTCTATCTTTGGCTGACAATCTGTCAGTTGTGGGGCCCAAAGCAGATGAAGGGCAGCCAGGTGCAAATGCACACTCAAAGTGTGACATGTGATGGCACCTGAACCTGGCTCTTGTTTGGTAGAAACGGCATTCAAGTGAGGGGATCCAGGTCCCTATGATTCATATGGCCCTGGGATGAATGTTATGCAACCGCTCAGTAGTGAGTATGCAGTTTAGATCCATGTTACAGAACATCAGGCTGATCTGATCCAAGTGTCCTAAGGATAATCAGAAATTTGCAATGGAATCTCCCCCCTCCCATTTTGGATGTATACAGTAATACGGATAGACGTCAACCAAGTTATTGACAGTCAAATGATGGTTAAAAGTAGGGATGTCAACGGGACTGGTTTACCCTGACCCTACCCGAACCAAACCCTATAGGGTCCGGGTATGGTGATAAATAAGAAGACTTGGGTCCAGGCCCGAAGGTCTGATTAATACATGGACCAGGGTATAGTTTGTGAAATTTTATACCAGACCTGGACCTGACCCGAGTCCCAATTAAGACCTGCAATTTTTCAATGTAAAAATGATAAAAAATATGGTTTTACCGGGTTTGGTTCACGTAGTTCTTATCGGGTTCATGTATGGTTTTTTATAGTAGATCCGATTAGACAGGCCTGAACTCGATACCATACCCGAAAATCTGATCCAAGTCTAGTTCCACCTGGGTCTGAACCAAACCCTAGCAGTTGACACCCCTAGTTATAAGGACAATTTGTTTAGTGACTGCATTGCAGGATGCTCAAGGATGTGTTGCCACATCCAATATCACATTTTAAGAGGTTCATCTTTTTTTTAAGGAGATATCAGAACTCAACACAGAGGAAGATGATTTGTTTTTTAATATCAGTAAATTCTATTACTGCAAAGATTTGTGATTAGTCTTTCTTATGTTTTTTTTTATATTTACACAGAAACTGCCCTCAAGATCAGAGACCTAGCGCTCTGCCTGTTGTACCTAGGGTCGCTGTCCTGACAGTGTAAAACTTAGTGGGCTTAACCCTTACCCCAAGGAAGTGTCTGTCTTATGCTTGATTAATGGAAAAAAGAAACAAAGGATAAAAGAAAAGAAACCATAGCCAAGAACTAAAGATTAGTAAATTCTGTTACTGCAAAGATTTGTAATTAGTCTTTCTTATGCTTGCCTAATAAAAAGAAAAGAAATTTTGAACTTACCCCTCATCCCTATTTTTGTACAAAGTACCTCCTTGCCATGAGTTCATCTTCAGATTGATTGTTTAACTTTTTTTATAATACCACAACCCAAGGTTGTAAGTAAGATATGTATCATAACGGATAATATCATAAAAAAAGTATAATTTTTTAATAAAAATATTTTAATTTTTTTTTAAATCATGAAATAAAAAAAATAGCAAAAATGTTAAAAAATCATAACACATGAAACAATGATAAATTGCACAAAATACAACCATAAAATCACATATGAAACATTAATGTCTCTGTCAACTGCATAAGATATCAACTATCTCACAACAATACAAAATATTCAATAACTTGTAATTAAGAACATGTCACAAGATTCATACTTTCATATTACATAAACAAAAATACTATCACAGTAGTTGCATTCAATTTTCAATAGATTTTCACTCAATTACTTGAGTGTTCGATTGTCATAATGATGCTATATTTGTTGGATTGTAGAGCCTACTCTTTACCTTTATATAAATTCCTAATTTTCACGTATCCAACTTTGCAAAGGAGTCTATAAAGTGGGGGTTTAGAGACATAAGCTCTTCAAGCAGAAATTTTTTAGAAGACAGTTTTATAAATTTACTCATAATAGAGATTTTTTAATCTTAACTCATTTTCATGAATGAAAAATGATAAAAATATTTTCTTACTTGTTCAAACCATAAAAGCCATCTCATTTGCACACGATTCATCCCTCAAATCGCTATTACGACTCCTAGAGTGCATGGATGCCCCTATAATAGATAGCTTCTACACAAATGAAAAAGTTGGCTTTCGAGAGGTCTTTAAAAGTTAAAAAATAAAAAACAAGTTTCAGCCTTTTTTAAAGTACGCCGAAGGTTGTATCCTATGATACAGATCGTGATACGAGTGTTTATTGTATCACGATACAAGTGTATATCGTATCGTTATTTCTCATAATAACCATATGTATCATGAAATACTTACAACATTGCCACAGCCAACTCATGACTACTTTTGACCATACGCTGTCATTTAAGCAGAGGATTAAGATTTACTAAAAAACGGATCTCAAGAAAAACATTCAACTGGATGACAAAAAATAGGATCTACGTTCATATTTGGTCAAACTTAGTTTGGGCTTGTCAAATTCTATTTTGAACAAACTTGGCCCCGACGACACCACCACCACCACCACCACCACCATGAATCCTAGCTACGTCACTGATCCCAAGACTGCAAGGAGTAAAGGGAGGAGGCAACACATGAGTGACCATAAGAAAAGTGTATGAAGCACCTATCTAAATGCACAATTTCCAAAGAGGTCCTAATTCCAGAGCATAGTGGCCAAAACAGGAATTTAAAGCAGGACGCAGTACAAGAATCAGAATCGAGTAGCAATCATTTCAAATCTTTAGAAGATTCAGGAAATGAGAAGTGAGTATATATGCATTCAATAGAATTACAAAATGTTCAAAAGCACGACCTTAATAAGCTTGCTTTAGAAATGCAGCAATTTATAAATTACATGTATTACAAATCTAAGAAACTCTGACCAAGCCTAACAATCTACATATAGGGGAACTGTTTTCTACCTTCGTGAGACTCAAACCTCCTAATGAAAAACCCTAATTACTTTTTTTTCCACATCTGACCCTAACGAAGACCCTAATTATTTTACTTTTTTTTCACATATGACCCTCCTATTTGGTTTAGTAGAAATCCCATGGAGCATTTTTCTTTTTGGCGTAGCTCCTCATGGTTGGTAAGAGCTGTTAGTGCACGTCTCCTTGTGGTGAGACATTGCATGTTCAAACCCCAGTGGTAGGTTAAATAATAACTGGTGGGGGTCTGCGTAACTCCACCTTGCCTTTAAAAAAAAATCTTCTTACTATTTTTTACCACGTTGCACACATTCATGAACCCATATTTGGTGAAGATGAACTTCTGCTATGAGTTTAAACCAATGTTGTCAGTATCGGAATAGGACCTGTATTGTTTGGACAACGATTCAGGTTAATCGGCCGATACCGATTCTCAAGTGAATCATTCTGAATCGACCAAAAAATAATTTAAAAATACTGTGTCAATCAGAATGCGGCATGTGTTAAGCTATTAAAATAATAATAAAAAATAATTTTAAGCTAGTTTTTACATTTATTAAAATAATAACTGATTCAAGTTAGTATCATATCAAGTTTTTTGAGACACGATAAGGATGCACCGATACTGACAACACTGGTTTACACTAAGGGGTTTGGAACCCAGGAGAATAGCCAATAATTTTCATATATATATATATATATATATATATATATATATATATATATATATATATATATATATATATATATATATATAGAGAGAGAGAGAGAGAGAGAGAGACTAGAATATGAAAACTAATGTATGAATTATGATTTTCATGGAATTTTTGTTCTTTTCTTTTGAATCTAAACATGCTGATATGAATCATCCCATTTGGATGCACAAATGAGATTTTTTTAAGGCTTCAAAATCAACGACTCATAATCTTCATAAATATTCAAGCATTCAAAAATCACATTTTTCATCAAAAATACATGATCCAATGGTTGATTCCTAGCAAATTCATCATGTTGAGCACATCCACATGGTTGGATTTACAAAAAAAAGAGTTGGAAATGCCCATATTTTCAATTCTCATACTCTCTCTCTCTCTCTCTCTCTCTCTCTCTCTCTCTCTCTATATATATATATATATATATATATATATATATATATATATATATATATATATATATATATATATATATATATATATATATATACACACACGGCAGAAGCTCTACCGCTCAAACCTGACCCATTGACAACCATATTCCTTGTTCTCCGGCTTCTCATCCATTTATCTTCAGAAATCACAATGGGTACTGTAAAACCCACCCAATGAAGTCGGGTGGGGGAAGGTAAAAAAAAACATCTAATTGAATGGGAAAGACGGTTTCCAAAGTCTCCCCTACTCGTCATGAGAAGGGGATGAGGATAAACCTCACCCCCACGATCATCGGTTGGGAAGGTAAGGATTATCCTCACCCACTGTGAGGGCTCGATCACAGTGAGGCTCTTTGCCCACGAGAAGAGATAATCGAGAGAGAGATTTGCAGAGAGTGAGAGAGAGAGAGAGAGAGAGAGAGAGAGAACTCGAGAGCAACAGAGAGTTGGAGAAGGTTATCAGATCACGCCGCTGAGAGGAACCACCACAAGTATGCCCTTCTCCTCTCTTTCAGTTTCATTTTGGAAGGTCAGCAGCCATGGTTGCTGACGTATTAAAAAAATCTGACAGCCATGACAGACGACATTATTGCAGAGAGAGAGGGGGGACCCTCTACAACAAGGGGGGAGGGAGGTGGGGAAGGGGTTGCGCCCCTTCCGCCTTAAACCTCATCCCTGAGTCGATAGAATCGACTCAGTCTAGGGGGTAAACCAGACCGAGTCAGGTTTGCCGAATCTCGGGTCAGTCTGGGTGCAACGTAGATCGAACTAGGCAGTCTGGGTGCGATCCAGACCAAACCAGGAAAAAAAAACTTGATTTTGGTCGACCTAACTGATCCAGACTGAACCGGACCGACTCGGTCAGATTGAACTGGTCTGGGGTGAACCCAGACCGGATCGGGTCTGACCAAGACCAATTCGGTTCGGTTCAGTCCAGACTGAATCTGATCAACAATTTTGAACTGAACTCGATTGACTGAACCGATTCTGAACGAATCAGATCGAGTTGGGTCTGACAGGGTCTTAGTTTCCTATTTGGATCTAGTTTAATCTAGACCAAACCGAATTTCTATCCAGTTCTATCTAGTCAGTTTTGCATTCAATGGAAGTACAAAATGTTCAAAAGCACTTGCTTTAGAAATGCAGCAATTTATAAATCACATGTATTACAAATCTAAGAAACTCTGACCAAGACTAACAATCTACATATAGAGGAACTGTTTTCTACCGTCGTGAGGCTCAAACCTCCTAACGAAAAACCCTAATTCTTTTACTTTTTTTTTCACATCTGACCCTAATGAAGACCCTAATTATTTTACTTTTTTTCACGTATGACCCTCAAGATGTGATCTATCTATCTGGTTTAATAAAAATCCCTTGGAGCATTTTAGTTTTGACGTAGCTCCTCATGGTTGGTAAGAGCTGTTAGTGCACGTCTCCTTCTGGTGAAACATTGCATGTTCAAACCCCAGTGGAAGGTTAAATAATAACTGGTGGGGGTCTGCCTAACTCCACCTTGCCTTTAAAAAAAATCTTCTTACTATTTTTTACCACGTTGCACACATTCATGAACCCATATTTGGTGAAGATGAACTGCTGCTATGAGTTTAAACCAATGTTGTCAGTATGGGAATTGGACCTGTATTGTTTGTCAGGTTAGTCGGCCGATACGGATTCTCAAGTGAATCATTCTGAATCGACCAAAAAATAATTAAAAAATACTATGTGTCAATCAGAATGTGGCATGTGTTAAGCCATTAAAATAATATTAAAAAATAATTTTAAGCTAGTTTTACATTTATTAAAAAAATAACCAATTCAAGTTAGTATCATATCAAGTTTTTTGAGATACGACGACCGATACTGACAACACTGGTTTACACTAGGAGGTTTGGAACCCAGGAGAATAGCCAATAATTTTCATATATATATATATATATATATATAGAGAGAGAGAGAGAGAGACTAGAATATGAAAACTAATGTGTGAATTGTGATTTTCATGGAATTTTTGTTCTTTTCTTTTGAATCTAAACATGCTGATGTGAATCATCTCATTTGGATGCATAAATGAGATTTTTTTAAGGCTTCAAAATCAATGACTCATAATCTTCATAAATATTCAAGTATTCAAAAATCACATTTTTCATAAAAAATACATGATCCAATGGTTGATTCCTAGCAAATTCATCATGTCGAGCACATCCACATGGTTGGATTTACAAAAAACTAGTTGGAAATGCCCATATTTTCAATTCTCATATTCTATTGACTCTCTCTCTCTCTCTCTCTCTCTCTCTCTCTCTCTATATATATATATATATATATATATATATATATATATATATATATATATATATATATATATATATATAGCAGCTCTAGTGCGCAAACCTGACCCCATTGACAACCCTATTCCTTGTTCTCCTGCTTCTCATCCATTTATCTTTAGAAATCACAATGGGTACTGTAAAACCCACCCAACGAAGTCGGGCAGGGGAAGGTAAAAAAAAACATCCAATTGAATGGGAAAGACGGTTTCCAAAGTCTCCCCTACTCATCATGAGAAGGGGATGAGGATAAACCTCACCCACTGTGAGGGCTCTATCATAGTGAGGGTCTCTGCCCACGAGAAGAGATAATCGAGAGAGAGATTTGCAGAGAGAGAGAGAACTCGAGAGCGACAGAGAGTTGGAGAAGGTTATCAGATCACGCCACTAAGAGGAACCGCCGCAAGTATGCCCTTCTCCTCCCTTTCTGTTTCATTTTGGAAGGTCAGCATCCATGGTTGCCGACATATTAAAAAAAAAATTGACAGTCATGACTGTCGGCATTGTTGCAGAGAGAGAGAGAGAGAGGGGCCTCTACAACAAGGGGGGAGGGAGGTGGGGAAGGGGTTGTGCCCCTTCCGCTTTAAACCTCATCCCTTAGTCGATAGAATTGACTCGGTCTAGGGGGTAAACCAGACCAAGTCGGGTCTGCCGAATCTCGGGTTAGTCTGGGTGCGATCCAGACCAAACCAGGAAAAAAAAACTCGATTTTGGCAGACTTAACCGATCTAGACTGAACCGGACCAACTCGGTCAGACTGAACTGGTCTGGGGTGAACCCAGACTGGATCAGGTCTGACCAAGACCAATTTGGTTCAGTTCAGTCCAGACTGAGTCTGATCAATAGTTTCGAACTCAACTCGATTGACTGGATCGATTCTAAACGAATCAGATCGAGTTGGATTTGATAGGGTCTTAGTTCCCTATTTGGATCTAGTTTAATCTAGACTAGACTGAATCTCTATCCAGTTCAGTCCAGTCGGTTTGGACCGATCCAGACAAAAAATAGGTCCAAATCTGGTATGGATAGATGGAACAGTACTAGATCCAGGTCAGAACTGGATTTTGATCCTGTTTGAGACTATTCAGATCAATTCTGGATTCAATATATATCTGGATCTGGATCCAACCCATAACTGAATGGATTAGTTCTGGATCCATATCAAAACTGGATTTGGATCCAGTTTATAATTTATTATGATTTTTTGATAATTCAATTAAGTTTCAAATCAAAACTAGTTGGGTCGAGACTAGGTTTAGCAAACCTAGTACTTTAAACTCAAACCAAACCTATTTTGACCTATGATGTGTCAGGTCAAATTATAAGAGTTGAAATAACCAAATTATTTTTGTGTGTACCCAATATCCGATTAAGTAAAACAAACAAAACCTTGCACTCTGAGCTCAAAATTGAGTGACGTTTGGGGCATTAGACTCATATCATAGAGAAAAATCTTCTTATCCTATGGTTTTGGGCAAATCAGGGGCACAAAAATTGAGGTCTGACGAGTCAACTTGAGAGAGGTATTTTGGTAATTCTATCATATTATAAATAATGTACGTGTATTAACATGAATATGCTTGTGTGATGATCAGGTTCTATTGCTAGAACCACTTGAGACTCGATTGTGACCAGAGTACAACATTTGTATTCGAGATAAGGGATATTATAAGTAATTTTAGTTATAAATAAATTATATTTTGTTAAATGTTATTATTGTGATTGTATATTAGCATGTTTAGAAATGTAGCTCTTGAGTGCGAACATGATATGCATAGAATGATCATGCATGAATTAATTGCAATGAGATGACTATATGCACACGTTAGTCGTAATATATCATGCATATTAGAACTATATTATTTTATGATAACATATCTATTTTATAATCTTTGAATAATATGTGTTGTGATAAAATTGTAATTAGCCTTGAGTTCCTTGAATTTGGTCATCATTTTAATTTATATTGAGATTGGTATGCTTAACCCTTTAAATCCTGAAAGTGGCGACTTGTGGAAAGGGCTACCTGGTTCACGACAAAAGTGCAATCACCATGAAGATTGGGTCGTTGGTGATTTAATGACGTAGAGACTCTACCTCGTTGTATGTTTAGTATGATACAAAGTGTAAACCCTAATGACTTTTTGAGATTGAGAATGAGATATATCGTGATTATTTTACGATGGCACTTATGAGAGAATGAGTGAAACACGAGCTTAAAAGTAAGGTTCAAGATAATGAACCTAAGATATGACTTAAAGTTTTATATTCACACAGTATCTGAGACTCTAGATAACCGAGACTCTAGATAACCATTGATGGTTGAAAGTCATTTATGGTTAGGATGTAGCAAAAACCATACCAAGTTTGAGCCTAACCTCCCGACTAGCTACCAGTGGGGCCCCCCTTGTTGTTTCACTGCAGTGCCTGGTGATCCGGGGATCACTGAAAGTGTATGGTTCATAGTTTAGCCAACACTATAGAATTGGGGTGTTCTACACGAGTTCTTACGCCTATAGACGGCTATAACCGGTATAGTTGACTTACTATTATAATACGTGAAGAGTAAGTGTTAGATTGAGAAAGTTAGGGGGGGGATTAAAATATACAAACCTTTTATAGTGTATCGAAAACTAAACTCAAATTAAGAGCTTAGAGCCTACTACAATTATAAGTTAAATCATTTATTGGTTATAAATATTCCTTACTAAGTTATAGATGCCACTATATAATTATAATTGTAGGTTTCAGGCACATTAACGCAGTCAGGACATGATCAGCTACTCCTACTGTGCAGCAGAGTATGTTAGTTTTATTTTCTTGTCATTAACACTCATGTAATTATTATTTTCATATGTTATGAATGATGAATTTTGTCAAAGAAATTGAGTTTATTACAAAAAGAAAAAAAAATATTTAGCCATGTTTTCTTTGTGTGAATTTTATATGCTTTCTCTATGAGAAGTAATACCAACCGGACTTGGACTCTCAAAGTCCCAAATCGAAGTATTACAAAGTAGTTTTAGAGTTAGGTTTCACACAAATGATACATCATCCACAACAAGTTCAATGATATAGAATATAGTATAAGTCTTTGCTCGATAAAAACACGCGATTGAATAGGTTGTTTTATGATTAGGAATGACTAGTGAACGCAATAATCATGAAAATCCTAAGATGCAAGGACCTTATGAGTTGTCAATTGTAGGGAGAGAAAAATTTGTCGCTGCAATAACGATGGCTACTGGAGTCATGGCGAGCATGACTCAAATAGTATGAGAGTTTACACCACGACCCCCGCTGATCTATATCATAGCAGGAAAAATAGATGTATACCGACGGAATGATCCTGACACTATTTAAGAGTGACAACCACAGTCCTACGGGCGAGGGACTCATCAGTCTCACCGTCAGAGAGCTCATTCAATACATGGGCGAACGGTAAAGGACTGGATGGCGGCTTAATGAAGAGTCACAAGGAGAGCATCCCCTAGTGTGTATTCTGCATCCCGGGATCACTAGTGCATGGGGACGACATATGTCTCGGACCAGCTATGCAACTGCTATGAGTGCAGCCAATAGAGGAACTTCAGACTCAGTCATGGAGTTTCTTGCTAAAGAAACCAAAAGGACAGTCATTCAAGCCGTAAAAGTAGCATGGAATGCTGCACAACTTAATGAAGGTGGCCCAGGACTAGCACAGGGATGGAAAATGTCGAAAAGTTTGTGAGAAGAATGTGAGGATGAAGATCCCACTCTTAACCCCGCCTCACCTACCTACACTCCTGCTTTGCCCCTATACAATATAGGTGCCCTTCCTGTGCCTGGAGATCTCATTGTTACCCCCGCCTCACCTACTTATACTCCCACTTCGCCCCCATACAACATGGGTGCCCCTCCTATGCCTCACCCTTAGTAGACGTGAAGAGATTCAGAGAGAGAAGCAAGCTTCAGATGGATTGAGGAATGAAATGATGTTTGCGTCTATAAATGTTTAGTCTTGTTTGGTCTAGTCCAATTATGTCTTGTCTTGTTTGTTTCCTTCTTGTTTATCTCATTTTATTTTCTTCGTGTGTACTGATATGTTCTTAATAAAATAAAATGTTTTTGACTGAATGAGTATCATAAATGCATGCATATGGTGGATTTTCGTCTGAAAATAATCTAACTGACTCAAATAATGATAAATTCATTACGTGATGATTTCAATGCAGTATATATGACTACTCGTAAGAGAACATCCTATTTGTCTAAGAATACCTTAGCTACTAGATGAGAGATAGGGCAACCTGATGCAGTGACCGGTGATGGAGAACGCCTTGGCAAACCATTCCAGAGGATGCCTTCATCGTTTCGCACCTCGGGAAGTGCCCCAGCTTAGAGAGCGCCTTCATCTTTTTGTACCCCAAAGAGGCATGCTCTACGTAATGGTGGAGAGGAGAGTATAGAGATCCCACAAAACTGAGAAGAAGAAAGCACGAGGATACTTCCTAAGTATACTACAAATTGTATCTTGTACGAGCTCTTACAAACCACCCAAGCTCAACAAGGACAACCCTAAACAGTCATTTCAGGCATTACCGCTTGGGCCAAAAGGTTCAAGAATATGCAACCTTTACTTTTTGACGCAATCTTGATGGCATCATAGTAGAGAATTGGCTTATGCAAGTAGAAAAAGCGTTATATGTCATTCAGTGTTCAGAGAATCAGAGGGTATGGATAGCGGTGTCAAACGTGACCAGCAACGTAGAACATTGGTGGAGGACCATCCGAGACACTCTAGAGCACGACACATATTTGCTTTGGTCCATCTTTGTGAAGAGGTTCTATAGGCAATTCTTTTCGAAGTGCCAAAGTGTGAAGAAAGAGAAAGAATTTAGGAAGCTAAAGCAAAAAGACATAATTGTAGCTCAATATACTGCATGATTTAACTCTATTTTTTGTTTTGCCAAGTCCTTGGTGGTGAGTGAGAAAGAGAAGTGCAGATGCTTTGAGAATGGCATGAGACCCAAAATTTTGAGGTTAGTGGGGCCATTGCAAATAAAGAAATACAGTCAGCTCATAGACTACGCTTTAAGGTATGAATATTAGGAGTTGAGAACAAAAGAAAAGCCCAAGAAAAAGGAAAAGCCTGAGGAAAAAGAAAAGTGTAGGACTAAAGAGAAAGCCAAACACAACAACAGCGATGTGTTCGAGCCCTCTCGAAGAAAGTTTCAATATAAAGGAAAGTTCTAGTGAGAGTACAAAAAGCACTTCGGAGGTCAAACCAGTAGTCAGACTTAGGGTAAGCAAGTCCAGAATTTGGGAGGTCATCAAGCTAAGAGGCAGAAGATTCAAAAGTCGGCCTACTCTAACAATTCGTGCATGACCTGTGATCTTCAGAGGCATAAAGGCAACTGCGACCTAAAGAATGTCAAGTGTTATAACTACCAACAAATGGGTCACTATGCCAACGACTACCCACAGCCTGACCAGAGAAATAGTGCACCCTCAAAGCAGAAGCTCGCAGTACCAGGTAACACACATGTGGTCGCTTTTCAAGAAGCTCTTGTCAGCCCTGAGGTGGTTGAAGGTACACTCTATTTTTGGTATTTTATCACATGTGGTGTTTCATTCTAGAGTTACACATAGTTTTACCACCTTAATTTTTGAGAAACGGTTACCAGTTGCACATTTACGGTTGACTGTTTCTTGCTTGATAGAAATACCTATAGGAGAATATGTCATAGTGGACACTATGTACAACAACTGTGTAGTGAGAATAGAGAACTGTGAATTTCCTGTGAACTTGTTGCAACTCGACTTCAAGGATATAGACGTTGTCCTAGGTATGGACTAGTTGTCGGACTATCATGCCACTATTGATTATAGAAGGAAGTGCGTTAGTTTTCAAAAATCCCAGACTCTAATCTTCATATATCATGGTGTTAGAAAACTACTCAGGTAGACTATCATATCATGTTTGAAGGTCAATAAATACATTTGAGAAATATACATTAAAATTCTAGCTTACGTGAAGACCGACGGGAGAGAGGACCTCACTATATCAGATGTGGACATAGTTCGAGAATATGTGAATGTTTTTTCGGAGGAACTGTCAGATCTTCCTTCTGATCTAGAGATTGAGTTCTAGGTCGATCTCATCTCAGAAACAACACTCATCTCAAAGACCCCTTGTAGAATGAGACTTGCAGAACTTAAGAACCTTAAGGAGAAACTACAAGAATTATTGAAGAAAGGTTTTATACAATCATCGGTATCTCCTTGGGGTACTCCAATTTTGTTTATAAAAAAGAAGGATGAATCATTATAAATATGTATATATTATTGAGAATTAAATGCAGTGACCATAAAGAATAAATATTCATTATCGTGGATTGATGATTTGTTTGATCAACTACAAGGATCTGCAGGCTTCTTGAAGCTGGATCTACGATCGGTTACCATCAGCTGAAAATTAAGGAAGAAAATATGGTTAAGATGACTTTTCAATCAAGATATAGTCATTATAAGTTTTTAGTCATGTCTTTTGGTTTAACTAATCCACCAACAACTTTTATGGATATGAGAAACAAAAATTTTATATCATATTTGGATAAGTTCATGGTGGTATTTGTCGATGGCATTCTTATTTATTCAACCACAAAGGAGAAACACGAGGAACACTTGAGGATAGTTCTGCAAACACTTAGAGAACATCGACTCTCTGCCAAATTTTTAAAGTGTGTATTTTGGTTGGAGCTGGTGTCCTTCCTTGGTCATATCATATCCAAAAAGAGAATTATGATAGACCTAGACCCTAAAAAGATCGAAGAGGTCACCAATTGGGCTAGACCCAAGAATCCTATAGAAATTCATAGTTTATTGGGATTGGTTAGGTATATCGGCGATTCATGAAAGAATTTTCTATGTTAGCAGCTCCAATTACCAAACTCACTAATAAAGACATAAAGTTTGAGTGGAATGACAAGTGTAAGCAAAATTTTCAGGAGATAAAGAAGTGTTTGACCACTGCTCCAGTTTTGGTCTTACCTTTTAGAACTGAAGGCTTCACTATTTACAGTGATGCTTCTCATAAGAGATTGGGTTGTGTTCTCATGTAGTATGGTAAGGTGATAAATTATGCATCTCACCAATTGAAAACACATGAAGTTAATTATCCAATGCATGACTTGAAGCTAACAGCAGTTGTATTTGCCCTTAAGATATGAAGACACTACCTATAGAAAAAACAGTTTGAAGTATTTATTGACCATCAAAGCCTCGAGTACATGTTTTCGCAGAGAGATTTAAACTTGAGACAAAAAAGATGACTTGAATTTATAAAAGATTATGAGTTTGAGCTGAAATATCATCCGAGGAAGGCGAATATAGTCGTTGATGCTCTTACCAGAAAGTTAGGAGCATTGACCAAAATCGCAGATTGAGATTTATTTTCCTTAGTCATGCTTCAGAAAACATAAGTTTGATGCTTACTAAGTTGATTATTGTTTGTGCAAACCACATTGAAGTCAGAATTGTGAGAGCAAATTAAATAAAAGCAACCCTTAGACTCGGAGTTGGCCAAAGTTAGAAAGAAAACTTTTGAAGGTGAGGAGTCAGATTTCAAGGTGGATGATATGGGTCTTCTCAGATTTTGTCATAAAGTGTGCATTCCTAAGGATGATAAGCTTAGAAATCAATTATTGGATGAGGCACACCACACAAGATACACCATCTACCCTAGCAGTACCAAAATGTATAGAGATCTAAATGATACATTTCGGTAGAGCGGAATGAATAGAGACATTGTTGAGTTTGTAAGCAAGTGTCTGGTGTGCTAGTAAGTAAAGATTGAGCACCTACGACCTGGAGGATTACTACAATCACTTTTCATACCTGAGTAAAAATGGGCAGATGTTACTATGGACTTTGTCTCAAGACTTTCAAAGACCAGGAATGAGATGGATTTAGTATGGGTGATTATAGATAGGCTAACTAAGTCAGATCACTTCTTAGCTTGTAAAACGACTCACACTTGTGACCAATTGGCCCAACTCTTCATCAGAGAGATAGTCAAACTTCATAAAGTTTCGATTGTTTCAGATAGAGACTCCAAGTTTGTTTCATGATTCTGGCAGACTTTCTAGAAGGCAATGGGGACACAGTTAAAAATGAACACGACATTCCATCTTCAGACATACAGAGAGTCAGAGCGAACCATTCAGACCCTAGAAGACATGTTGTGAGCATGCACTTTAGAGTAATAACAACTCGTGGAATGTCATTCTACCTATGATGGATTTTGTCTACAACAATAGCTTTTAGGCAAGCATATACATGGCTCACTGTATGGTCGACGGTACCGAACACTTTTGTGTTGGGATGAGGTTGGAGAGAAAAGATTGTTAGGGCTTAAATTTGTGTAGCGTATAGCAGACCATGTCAAATTCATTCAGGAGCATCTATTGGCAACGCAAAGTCGATAGAAAAGTTTTGCGGACCAAAGACATTGTGAGTTAGAATTTAAGCAATGTGATCATGTGTTCTTAAAGATATCTCTCTTTAAGGGAGTAATGTGTTTTGGTCAGAGGAAAAAATTGAGTTCAAGATGTATTTGACCCTTTGATATACTCGCAAAAGTTGATCAGACAGCGTACCGATTGGCTTTGTCACCTTTTTTGTCCATAATTTAAAATGTATTTCATGTCTCTATGTTATGGAAGTATGTGCCTAATTCCTCCCACATATTAGATACAGTCAAATCAATATTGAAAATCCACAACGACCTCAACATAAGTGAGAAACCCATAGAAATCTTAGATGCGAAAGAGCAGAAGTTGTGAAATAAATATATATCGCTAGTATTGGTCAGATGGGGTCATCATAACAAGAATGAGGCCACATGAGAGCGCCAATCAGACATTCATGCACAATTTTCATAATTGTTTTAAGGTAAGATTCATGACGAATCTTATTTTAAGGGTGGTAGAATTGTAAAACAAACTTGATTCCCTCCCAGATATTGGATACAGTCAAGTTAGTAGAAATCCAGAACAACCTGAGCATGAGTGAGAAACTTATAAAAATCTTAGATGTGAAAGAGCAAAAACTGTGAAACAAAGATATATCGCTAGTATTAGTCATATGAGGTCATCACAACAAGAATAAGGTTACACGGGAGCATGAATCAAACATCTGTGTACAATTTTCACAATTATTTCTAGATAAGATTCGAGACAAAATTTCTTTTAAGGAGGGTAGAATTTTAAAACCCACCCGACGAAGTCGGGTGAGAAAAGGTAAAAAAAAATCAATTGAATAGGGAAGTCGGTTTCTCAACCATCTCCCCCACTCGTTGTGGGAAGGGGGTGAGGATAAACCTCACCCCCCATGATCATCAGGTGAAAGGTTAGGTTTATCCTCACCCACCGTGAGGGCTCTTTCACGAGAAGAGGGAATCGAGAGAGACAATTGCAGAGAGTGAGAAAGAGATAGAACTCAAGAGAGCAATAGAGAGAGTGGGAGAAGGTTATCGGATCCTGCCGCCAAGAGGAACCGCCATAGGTATGCCCTTCTCCTCCCTTTTTATTTTGTTTTGGAAGGTCGACAGCCATGGTTGTCGGCATATTAAAAAAAAATTGACGGCCATGGCTGTCGGCATTATTGCAGAGTGAGAGAGAGAGAGAGGGCCAACAACCTCTAGAGAAAGGGGGGAGGGAGGTCGGGAAAGGGTTGTGCCCCTTTCACCTTAAACCCCAGCCTTGAGTCGATAGAACCCACTCGGTCTGGGGGTAAACCAAACCGAGTTGGGGCTATCAAATCTCAGGTCGGTCTGGGTGCAACCTAGACCAAACCAGGCGGTCTAGGTGTGACCCAAACCAAATCGAAATAAAAAAACTCAGGTTTCGGCCGACCTAACCGGTTTGGACTGACTCGGTCTGGGGTGAACCCTAACCAGGTCAAATCTGACCAAGACTGACTCAGTCTGGTTCAGTCTAGACCGAGTCAGATCAACAGTTTTGAACTCAACTCGGTTGATCGAACCGATTCTAAACAAATTGAACCCAGTCGAGTCTAACAGGGTCTTGATTCCTTGTTTGGATCTGGACCAGATCGAATATGGGTCCAGTTCGATCCAGTCGGTCTGGACAGATCCAAGTTGAACTAGATCTAGACAAAAATTAGGTCTGGATCTGGTATGGAGTAGATGGAACAATACTGGATCCATGTGAGAACTGGGTCTGGATTCAATTTGAAACTATTTAGATCAATTCTGGATCCAATATATAGTTGGATCTGGATCTAACCCATAACTGGATGGATCAGTTCTGGATCTAAATCAAAACTGAGTTTGAATCAAGATTAGAAATGGATCTAGATATAGTTTATAATTTATTATGATTTTTTGATAATTATATTGAGTTTCAAACCAAAATCAGTTGGGTCGAGAATAAGTTCAGTAAACCTAGTACTCTAAACTCAGACCAAACCTATTTTGACCTAGGATGAGACATGTCAAATTATAAGAGTTGAAATAACCAAATTACTCTTGTGTGTACCCAATATCCGATTAAGTAAAATAAACATAACCTTGCACTCTGAGCTCAGAATTGAGTGAGCTTTGGTGCATTGGACTCGTATCATAGAGGAAGATCTTCTTGTCCTATGGTTATGGTCAAATCAGGGGCAAAAAATTTGAGGTCTAACGAGTCAACTCGAGAGGGATAGTTTGATAATTCTATCATAATATAAACAATGTATGTGTATTAACATGAACATGCTTGTGTGATGATCAGGTTCTATTGTTAGAATCACTTGATACTTGATTATGACCAGAGTACAACATTCATATTTGAGGTAAGAGATATTATAAGTAATCTTAGTTATGAATAAATCAAATTGCATTGCAAGTTATTATTGTGGTTGTATATTAACATATTTAGAAATGTAGCTTTTGAGTGTGAACATGATATGCATAGAATGATCATGCATGAGTTAATTGCAATGAGATGACTATATGCACATGTCAGTTGTAATATATCATGAATATTAGAAAGCGAGTATTTTATGATAACATATTTATGTTATAATCTTTGAATAACATGTATTATGATAGATTGTAATTAGCCTTGAGTGACTTGAATTTGGTCATGTTGTTTAAATTTATATTGAGATTAGTATGCTTAACCCCTTAAATCTTGAAAGCGACAACCTGTGAAAAGGGTTACCTGGTTCGCGGACAGAGTGCAACCACCATTAAGAGTGGGACACCGGTGATTTAACAATGTAGAGACTACTTTATTACATGATAAGTATGATACAAAGTGTAAACCCTAATGTTATTTTGAGATTGAGAATGAGATACATCGTGATTATTTTATGATGACACTCATGGGATAATGAGTGAAACATGAGCTTGAAAGTAAGATTCAAGATAATGAACCTAAGATATGACTTAGGGTTTTATATTCACACAGTATTTGGTACTCGAGACAACTATAGACAGTTTAAAGTCATTTATGGTTAGGATGTAGCATGAACTATGCCGAGTTTGAGTCTGACCTCCTAGCTAACTACCGGTGGGGTCCCCTCTTGTTATTTCACTACAACTCTTGGTGATCCGGGGATCACTGAGAGTGTATGCTTCATAGTTTGGCCATTGTAGAATTTGGGTGTTCTACACGGGTTGTTATGCCTATAGACAACTATAACCGGTATAGTCGACTTACTGTTATAATTTGTAAAGAGTAAGTGCTAGATTGAGTGAGTTAAGAGAGAAAAATTAAAATATACAAACCTTTTATGGTGTATCAAAAACTAAACTCAGATTAGGAGCTTATAGCCCACTATAATTGTAAGTTAAAGTCATTTATTGCTTATAAATATTCTTTACTGAGTTATAAACTCACACCTGTATAATTATAACTGTAGGTTTCAGGCACACTAACGCAATATGACATGATAAACTACTCTGACTGTGCAACAGAGTATTTATTAGTTTTATTTTCTTGTCATTGAACACTCATGTAATTATTATTTTCATATGTTATGAATGATGAACTTTGTCAAAGAAATTGAGTTTATTAGAAAAAATAATTAGCTATGTTTTCTCTGTGTGAACTCTGTATGCTTTCCCTCTGGAAAGTAACACCAATTGAACTTAGAGTCTCAAGGTCCCAGATCAGGGTGTTACAAGTACAAAATCCACCATGAAACTGCTAAATGTTGTTAGGGCCATAGTCTATATTCGTCACTACCCAACCTCGATACCATCTTCCTGTATTTATTACACATAAGAACTAACTCATCATTCTAGACTGCCATATCCGGATTCATGTATGACCTCCTAACAAAGGTAGGGTTTTTCACCACTCCCTAACTTTTGCATGTATATCTCATGCTAGGTCTACGATGGATTTGATATGCATGAATTTTTTAATATTTACTTTTATCCATGCATTTAAATCATTTTCAGTATTCTCCTTGTCAATGGATTTTCATCTTTCCATTAGGAATGGTAGTGGATCAGGGTGAAGGTAGGGGACAAGGTCTCTACCCCAACACCATCTCAAAATTCTGCCCTCCATCCCCACCTTCATCTTGCACGGGTTTTGATTTTAACCTCCATCCCCATTTTTCATGTCCTCCATCCTTGGTCCAAACGGGGCGATGTGGGGCAAGGCCGTGTTTCTCCCCGGTCCACTACCATCCCTAAAGGTATTTTAATTATTTTACTAATGGGGATCACAGACGCAACAGGGCAGGGAAAAGCGTAAGTCCATCCCCACATGGGTTTTGATTTTAACCTTCATCCTTGCTTCCATCCTCGTTTCATGTCCTCCATCCCCGATCCAAACGAGGTGAGGCCTCATTTTTCTCCTGATCCAGCCATCCCTACTTTCCACCTCTTTAATGAAGGAATGAGTGAAAAGACATCCTAATATCATGGGCCTATGTCACAGGAACACACCATTTCGGGTGCATGTCCTGGTGACACACACCTGGTGACACACATGGCAGATTTTTAAAAAACTAAAAATTATTTTTTTTATTTTTTATTTTAAATACCTTTTGAAGTTGGATCCATGAAAATTAAATATTTATATCAAGGTAGAAATCAGGCTTTACACTCCAACAAAGATGATGATCCGGCATAGCAACGAGGTACTCAAGTAATGAGTGAAAACCGATTAAAAATCAAGTGCAACTACAATCATAATATTTTTTTTATATAATATGAAAGTATGAGCCTTGTGGCATGCTCTTAATTGCAATATATTTAATATTTTACATTATTCTTGTGAAATAGTTGATGTTTGATAATGTCTTATGTGGCTCATAGAGACATAAGTGCTTCATATGTGATTTTATGGTTGTATTTCTTGCAATTCATCATTATTTGATGTAATATGGCTTTTTTAGAATTTTTACTAATTTTTTGAAATTTTTTATTAAAATTTTATGATACAATACAATACAGTGTTACTATTGGCCTGATCGGTACGGGTAACTATACAGACCTTGGTTCAAACAATGACCAAACTCCTGAAATATCAAAAATAGAAAAAGATGGTCTGTCTCTTATGATGCAACACCATCAACCATTGAAACTTTAACATCATTCCCTCATACTTGGATTTTAGTTTACAAACAACTCTTTACATTCTTCCTCCATACTTGGGTTTTTGTGTAAAAACAAATATTACAAATTTAGGTTTTCACAATGCATATGGTTTAATAGCTTCAAGAATTCAAATGTCAAAATCAATAAATTAAATTATAAATTTCAGAAATCAGAATTTCGCCACACAATCAGCAAAATGAAAACAAAAGAACACATTTTTCTATCCATTTCCATTGTCCTGTGCAACTCCTGCCAAGTCTTGGCTACTAGTTCCAGACAACAGCATATTTCCTCATGTACCTGCCACCTCTTTTTAGCTTTCAATATTTAATGGAACCTTCTTTTGCATATGATTCTCATATGATTGAGTCACTTCTTTCAAACAAATTATAGAATCTTTACATGCAACAAAAGATTAATAAGACCTACATTTATGATACACTTAACAGAATCAAGGATAGACTACAGAAAAATGTCAGAATATGGCAGCTAATACCCATATGTGCAAGAGAATCCAATAAGCTATGAGGCTCATCCTAGCTCCAGGCCGCTTCATCAAAATGCGCCCACCGGAAACCCTAAAAAGCATATGAGAAATCCTTGATGAGATTAAATGAGACGATAAATAGAGATGAAAATAGACTACAAACGAACAAACTAAAATTCTAATACATCAATCTTCAAACCAAAGTTCATATCTCCAAGATCAATATAGTCTTAAGCTTCTTTTTTGCATGTGTTGCTGATCTAGCACAAGGAAGATTTGGTTCAGGCTTTCAGAATTAGCCTATGGGAGTGAAAAGATAAACCTCTCATAAACATCAAGGACCTAAGAACCATTGCAAGAAACAAAACAATTAAACCCAAGACTTACCAGATACCATCAATGCGATCAGCAAGCAGCTTTGCTTGTTTTGGGATAAGGCCAGATGTGTTGAGAGATTTAAAAACATGACCTGCATAAGTATTACTCATATTTAATAAAGCACTTCCAATTTTTGCTTGCACCATGCATGAATAATAAAGCAATCTGAATCAAAAGTTCAACCTTTATCGTCATCTTCATAGTGATTAACTAAGTGATCTGATTCCATATCAATATTCAAAGCAAGGTGTTCACTTGATCCCTTGTACATTGTCCTCACAATTGCAGCAGGAGAGGTGTTAGGAATTGAATTCTTGCTCTGTTGCCCCTGAGAAAAGACAGTTCTCCATCAGAGGGAAATAGACAAAATAGGAAGAGCAAACATGCAGAGTATCGTCCAATTCATAAAGCATGGAAGCGGTCACTTCATAAAAGCTAAGGGAAATGGAATATATAAAAGAATTAGAAGCACCAAAGTGACCATTTTTTATTCAAAAGCATTCACGACATACTGATCTAACAGAGAACGGTTGGATCCAATAAAAAATGTTCATATTATTTGCATTAACACAAACCAATCATCCAGCTGACCACAAACTTACGGGAGAACGTTGATGATAACCCAAGACACGAGATAATGTATAGAAAATTATGCTGATTACACTGAGTGAATGTCACATATATGCAAGGGAGGTCATTTCTCTCTAATGTAGTAGATCACACTTCAGCATCCCTTCAAAATAGTTCCCTAAGAAGTTATGCACATAGGAAGGCAAAACATTTTAAAGATTCTTTAATTACATTCCAGAAAAACCGTTCCAGCTATGTAATACAGACTCTTCTAACAGGGTATGTGACACTTGGACACAACTTCCTTTGTGTCTGGTGAGTCAACCACACTGAGGTCCATTTCTGTCCAAAAGTAGATTCAGTTAACCCTAACCAAGTTCAATTTTATCTATATTATATATATAAATACATAAATGCACACATACAGGCAGTGTTAACTTAAAACTGTTAAAAATTTTATTTATATATATATATATATATATATATATATATACACCCTCCCCGCACCCCCTAACCCAAGTTTTTTAAAAGTGCCACATCTCCGCATCTGCACCCATATCTGCACCCGCATCCACATCAGCACCTATGTGACATAGCTTTCCAGTTTTTGAAGAAACATATACATGGGAAATGAAATGTAACAAACAATACTCTCAGTGATTCCTAATAAAATAGGCATCTTCCAAGATGTAATCGCGCTAGATTTTCAACTTGTCATTGCTCAGTGAAAGATCAGGATTTTCCAGGCAGCCAACAGGCAAGCATATTTTCAATGACAATTGCATGGTGAATGTTTAAGATAATATAAAGTAAAACCCAAGATGGATCAGGTACAAAGAACAACTGATGTTATGATTGATCATGATATCTGACCTTCTCCAGATATTCCAAAATAAATAAATAAAATCCATAACTGGAAAACTTCACCACATAAAAGATGTACATGCACAAAGGATGGGCACTAAGAGATAGACGCTCATATGTTCCCAATACTCATTACATGCAGTCAAATATATTAGCAATCATACTATGATTAAATAAGATAAATATGATCATTAATATGAACAATAACGAGTGAGATTTTATTAGTCAACTAAGGTCCATGAAGGCATTCAAGGCTGCATTATTTTTCCTATAGAAAAGACACAAGGACAATTAATCTACTCTTTGTAATGAGCACCCTTAGAATGTCGCATGTTCCAACCTGAACAGACAAAAAAACAGAATACATAACTTCCCCACCTTGTCCTTTAGGTATGACTTTATAATCTCATCCTTGACTAAGGTCTTATATTTGGTGTCTAAACTGAACCAAATTGATCTTAGTTGGCTACGGCCAATTTTTAGATTTAATCTGAAGTTTGATCTCTTACAATTTGATCTTTTGGTTGTATAAGTTGTAACTACTGTCAGTGTCTTCATTGGCAATGATATGTTTCCTCCCTTTCAAAAAAAAAAAGAGTTCTAACCTTGTTCTTTATCAATTTTCTAAGTCTACCAGAGTCCTATAAGCTATTGTAAGTTCGGATATGATTAAATACTTATACCCATCATTGTATAAGCTGAACCAAATCGATCTTAGTTGGCTACGGCCAATTTTTAGATTTAATCTGAAGTTTGATCTCTTACAATTTGATCTTTTGGTTGTAAGTTGTAACTACTGTCAGTGTCTTCATTGGCAATGATATGTTTCCTCCCTTTAAAAAAAAAAAAAGGAGTTCTAACCTTTTTCTTGATCAATTTTCTAAGTCTACCAGAGTCCTATAAGCTATTGTAAGTTCGGATATGATCAAATACTTATACCCATCATTGTTTTTACAGCTGTCTTTCTGAAGGGTCTCTTCTCATAGAAAAATATCAAAATGTCAGTGTGCCTTATTCTTTGTCAGCTTTTGAAATTTTCATGTTTTTGTCTTTCCATTTTCAACCAGAATCCCTACATAGTCACTCACAAAGATTTTTCAGATATTTAGTGATCACCCATATTATTGAGACACACACACACACACACACACACACACACATATATATATATATATATATATATATATATATATATATATATATATATATATATATATATATATATATATATATATATATATATATATATATACTAGGTTATATGAAAAGTAGTTTTGTATCTTCCTGAAAAAGAACCAATATGTGGAAGAAAAAAGGACTTTGACATAATATATAACTTTCTTGAAGAACTGGAAACACATTGTTCTATTGAAATTGGAGATCTTCTGAAGGTTGCTGGCTAATTATTTCCATGTAAGAACTGAGAAAGTATCCAGAATTGCACGTACAAAGTTCCAACATGAATGGCAGAAACTAAAGATTGTTATAGTCTTGTAACTAATTACCCCTGTGATTTTGAGGATTATGGATGAATTCCTATATGCGAAAAGTTAGGTACATCTACCTAATTTTGAATTAAGTTCTACAAAATCTGGTTTAATGATATCAACATAAATCAAATAAACACAAAAATCTTTTGTTTGTTTGTTTTTTCATTGTAAATTATACAGGAAAAGGAACACCAATTCTATGACATGACAACCAAATATTTTTTATGCAGCACAAACTAGCTTTTTTCTTTTACTACTTAAAAAACCTTTTTCACATAGCACAAACTAGTACCATTTTACCTGGACTACTTAAATACTTAGAATGACAAGCTAAACTCGTTCTGCTTTTTCGATAAGGTAATAAAATGAATAAACCTAAAGAAAACTGGATAAACTGGCAAAGCAGATTCAAAGAAATAAAAGAATAAAACTTACCACATCTTCAATTTCAGATATCTCAGACCCATTTACTGAAGTTGATGCTTCATACCCACTCCTCTCATGGATGACATATGGTGGAGCTTCATGATCCAGAACTGAAGACTCAAGTAATTTATTCTTTGCTAATAGATCATCTATTTTCTTTTGTAAGCTGTGCAGCTTGGCATCCATTTCCTGGGTTTTTAACTTTGAGCTATCAGTGTCCATTATTACTGCTATTACCATCTTTTCCAATACCTGCAAAAGTGACCTTGCACTAACTGGCTTCTTATCTGCCAATGCCTCATGTCCTCCCAGTTTCTGAATTATTCTCTCCACACCTGACATCAGATTGGTTAAGTCGTTGGTTTTCCTTTCCATGTCCTGATTATTGGAGACAATTTTCTCAGATTCCTGCTTCAGATGTGCAATCTCACAATTCTGAGCTGCTAGGACTGCCTTAAGTTCTTTCTCTTCATTGATGCAAGTGTTTACCATTTGCTGAAGTTTTGGAAAATAATCAAGTATGTAGAAGATCTTGTCCATGGGACTTGGAGGTACTGAGCTTTCTATTGTCTTTGGGTAGTCAATCTCAAGCTGCTGCACTTTCTCGGAAAGAGATACTATTTGAGCTTCGGATTGGATATAATCTGCTCCTGAAAACCAAGAAAGCTGTTAATAGAACAAGAGTAGAATGCCAATGTGAGGTCTAAAATAAATATCTTCAATAGCCAAGTATCAAACAGGTGTTCACCTTGATCTTTGACTGAGGTTTGGTACAAAGACGAGAGTTCCACTTCCTTTTCCCTTAGTGCATCCTCTTTCTTCTGATAATCCTCCAGCTTACATGTCAATGCATGACAGGAAATTTGCAGCTCTTCTAGATCTCCTTCCAACTGGGAAACTTTTGTTTGGCTTAAATTTCTCTCTTGTAGTGCACTTTCCAAATCCTGTTCAACCTCTATCAATTTATTTTGCAACCCTTCCATTGCCTTGCACCTTCTACTATCAACATCTTGAAAGTGCTGGAGTTGATGCCTAACATCTCCTGCAACCAATAACAGGCTCTCTGCTGCTTTTACACAATCATCAGCAGAAACAGTTTCTCCTAGATGTGCTTCTGCATCCTTGTCAAAACTTGAGTCTGTTACATGGACCTTGGAGTTAATGTTTAGTAGATCATGGTTCTCCGTATTCTTCAGCACTTGTGTAGCACCAGTGCATGCAGAAAGTAAAATACCAATATTTTTCTGCAAGATTGATACTGTGGTCTGCTGTGCTTTCTTATAGGCTTCAAGATCATTGACATTTAACTTCAAGCACCCCATGGAATCTAACAGGCATATTACTTTATTTTTCATTTTCTCTAGCTGCTGTAACAGAGACCCAATTCGATGGTCTAGAGAAATTGAGTAATCTTCAAATTTATCACACAGAAGTTTCACATCCAAGTCAGAACTTACACTCTCCACCCTGTCAGTCTCCCCTACATTTGTTTCATGCACTGAAACCATATCGTTTAGATGGTCATCACACTTCGGGCCTGGAGAAAGCTGTCTGACTGAATATTTCTGACATGCAGAAAGAACAAATTGATCATGTACATGTTGATATAAAATGCTAATCAACAAAGAAGAATGGATTACTTTTTTACTTATTTAGAAAAACAAAAATAAAGAATCAGATGCAAACAACTCCTCAAGAATGGACAAAGGAATGAACACCAAAAGAGAAAAATGGGTTTACCATTTCAAAGTAAGAGAAAAGGCCTTCTGTATGGCTTTCTCATGTGTCAAAAGGATTAAAATAAATAGCATATTTCATCGTGGTCAGCATGTTAAGATTCACAATTTCCTATCTTCAGCATCAATACAAAAGACATTCTAAGCATACCCAAAGACTGCATGAGCTTCTTCTGATGTGCCAAAAATTAAGGACATGAAACTACAATGAAACTATATATGGTAAATATATGGTACTACCAATAGAAACATCAACCCATAGTTGCGCATGTATCTAATTAAGCAGACCCTACAGGTGTTTATCATGTTCTTTTTTTCACTAGCAAATATGCTTTGGAT
The DNA here is from genome assembly GCF_984573655.1 of Nuphar pumila. NCBI lineage: Eukaryota > Viridiplantae > Streptophyta > Magnoliopsida > Nymphaeales > Nymphaeaceae > Nuphar > Nuphar pumila. The sequence goes on along the minus strand of NC_143265.1, from coordinate 12,986,523 downwards.
GGAGTAATTTTGACATAAAATGATAAAACCTGAAACTTTATCATAAAATTTTTGTGCAATTTAGGCCTTTGTTTTTTTTATTTAAAAAAAAACTGTCCAATTATCAAAATATTCTAATAAAAAAATGCTTAATTTTAGTTAAATTTAGAAAATCAATTGGGTTTGCAAGATAGTATGATACTATCGATTACCAAATATTTACCTGTAAATTCTCTGCATTCAAGATGCTTGTTTTATAGAGGATCGATTAGAAAATAGAATCTTTAAAGAGAATAAGTGCTCTCAGATAAGAGAAGGTAATAGAAAAGGAAAGAGCTTATGATGATCCTAAGATCCGTGTGAAGGCCATAATAAATAAAAAAGTACTGTAGCAGTACCTGCTCAATGAGTTCTAGGCTTTGAAAGTTTTGCAATGAGGCATGTTTCTCATCCAACAATGCTGAATCCTCTGTTTGACCTATCTGATTCGCTATTTCTTGAAGCAAAAGTTCGATGGTCCTCAACCCATCAAATGTTTTTGAAGACCTTTCTGTCAAATGATGCAGCAGCTTGTTTGTGCTGATTTTCATGTTCTGCAGGCAATTAAGCTGATCATTTAGCTCAGAAGTCTGCTTTTCTAATCTGGACTGGGTTCCAGCTAACTGTTCCATACACACAGACAACTTGGCCTGTAAGTCACCAACTACGGTTTCATTTGCTAATTCCGCTCTTTCCTTATCCTTGTGAAGTACAGATAGATCTGCCTCTGCTTTTGAGAATGCATCTTGTAGGGTTTTAATAGTTGCATAAGAATCTACTAACTTGAGAGCCTGAAAACTAGCTTCCTCCTTTGCCCTCTCTAGCTCTTCCATAGCACTGTCCGTTTGAATTTGTGACTCACGAATGTGCTCTGATATCAATTTCACCCTATCTAGAGGATCTTCCAATATGAAATCACCAGGAACAGAGATGCTTTCTAAAGAAGCCATAATCCTCTGGAGCATGCCATTGCTCTCAAGCAAAAGGTGTTCTACGTGAGACTTTTGATTGTTTGCTTCAGCAAGATTCGACTCAAGGTCTGGGATGTGTTTCAAGTCGCTTGACAGCCTAATTATCTGATCTTCGTATTCATGACGTGCAGATTCAAGATGCTGTAGCTCCAACTCGAGCTTCTCAATTTCTGCATTCTTTTCATCAGTAGAAAGCTTCCAACTAGATTCAAGATGCTGCAGCTCCAATCTGAGCTTCTCAATTTCTGCATTCTTTTCGTCAATAGAAAGCCTCCAACTCTCCTTTTCTTGAACCAACCCTTTGCCTTTCTTGACAGCCATAGACAGCTTTTCCCTCAGTAATGCTGATCTCTCCTCAGTCTTAACTAGTTCTTTCTGGAGCATGTCTCTCTCAATTTTCAGAGTTGCCATCTCTTCTGCCAGATTCTTCAACTCTTCCATGAGATTGTTTATCTGAAGCATACGTTCCTCTTCTTTTGAAGACATTTCCACCAACAGCTTTTTGCATTCTTCAAGCTCTTGGATTTTATCACCAGCCATATCAATTTCTTTCTGCAGCACGTCTCTCTCAATTCTCAGAGCTGCCACCTCTTCTGCCAGTTTCTGAGCCTCGTTCATTAGATCGGTAATCTCTGACAAATGTTGTTTTTCTTTTGAAAATGCTTCATCGAACATCTTTTTGCATCCATCCAGCTCTTGATCCTTGGCATCTAATGAGCTTTTCAATCTCTGCAGTTCCTCACTCACATTAGAAGAGTCACGGATTTTATCTGTAATCTTCCCAAAGCATCTTTCAAGTATGCCTGAATCCGGCAACTGCTCAGGGAGCTCTTCATGATTCATCGTCTCACCAGCAACCTCAAGCAATCTTCTGATCAGTTCATCTTTCTCAGACGACATCAAATCAGTTTTTTCAATAATTACCTTATGCTTAGACATAAGGCTGTTAAATTCCTCCTGAAGATAATCCTTCGTATTCTTTTCTGCCAGAAGGTTCGCATGGAGGTCATCAACCTCCTTTTGAACTTCCGACAACTCGGACTTGTATCTTTCCACAGCTGACTGGCTTTCACTCATTTTATTTTGCAACTGCAGAGTCTCCTCCCTAGCCTGCAACAGTGATTTCCCCAGCCACTCCACATGAGACACAAATTCCATCGATGATACAGATTGGGGCAAGTCGAAGTACGATAAGGTGCCCTTCAGTTTCTCAAAAATGTTGTCCTTTTCCAACAAGAGATCCTCCAAAACACCTTTCTGGTTGGCAAGCCATTGTAACTTTACTGTGATATCCTCAGATTGAACGTCCTCAGCTATAACGACATGAGACAAGATCTCTTCGGTTTTCTGAAGGAATGAAGTCTTCAGTGACAATGATTGCTGAAGCGAGTTCACTAAATCCTGACTTCTGGACAGCTCTTTTTCCATCATAGCAGCATTCTCCTTGTGCGCAGCTTCTGCCATCTCTAGTACATCAGATTTCTCTCGAATTTGAGACAAGAATTTCTCCAGTTCATTTGATTTCTCCATTAACGACTGCTTTAGCGAATCGCGCTGTTGAACCAAGGATTTGCCTTTAGTCACTGCCATACTGAGCTTTTCTTTTATAGACTGATACTTCTTTTCCGACTGCTCAAGGTCTGCCCCAGCTTTCATCCTTTCTGCATTCAAGGCTTCTAGGTCCTCTTTAGCTTTGTCCAACTGCTCAAGCAGTTTCCTATTTTCTTCTTCAAGCACAGCTCTCTGTGCAATCACCTCATTCAGCTCAGATTCTTTTCCTCTGAACTTCAGCAGTTGTTTGTGAGCTAGATCAACGATTACACTGGCATCTTCCTCGTCCGGCATTGTGGTCTCGGGATCAATTTCAATCAAGCATCTTCCAAGATCCTCAACTAGGTGAAGTAGCTGTTCATGCTTTTGGATAAGTGTCATGGCATCTTTCTGGACAAGAGCCACTCTCTCTTCAACAGAAGTAACCGATTCATATTCGCTATGAGTTATTTTCACGAGAGAATCTAACAACCCATGGCAGAAGGTATCAAGATACGATTCCCAGTCGATGCGAGCGTCGGCTACAGCTCTTGCTGAAGCTTCTTGCTCAGCCAAGTTTTGCTGCATGGAACCCATGTAAGAGATGGCAACATCATGTGCTATCGATTCTTGGATTACTTGTTCCCTAAGCCCTTCGCGCTCCTTCTCGAGCTCAAGATTAGAATCCACTGCTTCGCTTTGTTTCCTGTATAACTCATTCCATTTTCCATTGAGATCTTCGATCTCTTGGTCCTTTGTAAACAGAACAGCATGAAGCTCCCGAATCGTGCCATCGGATTGCAATCTTTCGCTCAAAGCATTCTTCGTGTGCGAAATAAACTTTGAACAATCTTCAAACATCAGGTGCACAGGCGTGTCGGAGATGGAAGCCGCTGGTAATCCGTCCCTTTCTTCTGCTTCGCGAAGCCGATTCACCAGTCCATCGTTGTCCTCGTGAAGCCCAAGTTGCTGCTCGCTTAGCATTCCCAGCTGGTGATGAAGATCTGAAAGTTCTTTGAAGAATCTTTCCCTTTCTTCCTGAACTCAAAATTCAGCATAGCTAATTATCGGGACCAATAAAAAAGAAATGTCGAAAATGAAAAACCCTTTGACATGGTACAGAAGATAACTCACCTGCCACGATGGGGAGCAAGCAATGTTCAAGGAGGCCTTGCATTCTTCAAGCTCGTTCCTCATCTGCTCTCTCTCGGCCATCGTCCTCTCGAGCTCGTCCCGCACTCTAACCAATTGATCCCTCATATCCTGCACCTGCTGCTCCATCTCCATCCCAAACGCCACATCTTTAGTGTTGCCACTAGAATCCTCACCCTGATAAAGGCTGTCATCGATCGACTGAACCTCGCCACGATCGACAACCACAATCGATTCCTCGAGGCGTTCGTTCCTCACTTCAACAGGAACCCACTGATCCGTTGCATCGACGAAGGCTTCTTCCTTGCTAGCATCATCCGCCAGTCCCCCATCAACAACCGGAGGAGCACCACTGGCATCATCCACACCAGAATTTTGCAATGATCCAATCATTACCTTCTCGCCGCCATCGACTTCTTCTCCGCTACCCGAACCAAACTCCGATTGTGCAACGCCCGAATCGCCCGTCGATCCCGAATCAACGCCATGACTAGATCCATCCCCAACACCACCCGAAACCCGATCTTCAATCTCACCATCGTCCTCCCGCCTGGCGCCAACACCGGCACTAGAAGCAGCAGCAGATGGAAGCGAATCCGCGACCTCTACGACGACGCCTCGATCCGAATCGCCGCCGCCCGCCGCGCCACATTGGGCATCAGGGCCTTCGTTCGAATCAGCAACATCCTTCGCCTCGCCGGTTTGTTCTTCGTCACGGGGCGCACCATCTTCCCCGTCGGACATATCTGCGCAACACCTCTCGTTCTCCTTCTACTCCTCCATTTCGCCTTCCATTCCGAACAGCAAAAAAGTGCACCAATTGAATTCAGTAGCAGAAGCAAAGATGGTCGTATCTCGTTCCATTCAATCCGATCATGAGAATTGCCCGTTTCATTGATCAATTCAGACGAAGAACAAGCCAAGATCAAAGGAAGCACAATTCAGATATCCAAAAGGAAACGATGGCAATACGTGAGTGTGGTCAATTGTAAACATACCTTGATCCTTCCCTCTCTCTCTCTATCAACTACTCAAGCGAGGAATTTGTGAACTCTGGATGGATGGGCTGCGGATTGCTTGCCTTATTGGGCAACCACAACAACAACCAGCACGTAAGAGAGGTGCATTCCCATCGAGGGTCGTTGGTGCGAACTACTGAGAGCAAGCCTTCTATTCGTTTGGGGTCAATGGGTACCGGTGCGTTTTGTAAAGTGGTCATAAATATCGTCCATATTTTGAAAATGCTACCATTTTAATGCGATATTTTCGCTAGTTGTTATTTTGCAGTTAAAACTGCAATATTTTCAAAATACCATTTCTTGTGAAAATGCTGTGATTTTAGAGCTACATTAAAGTTGAAAATGAATTTTCCAACTGTTTTTTACACACAAATATTTTTGGAAAAACGCAAGATTTTAAAAATATTCGGAGATTCTCATGAGAAAATATTTGTGAGTACACTAAACGGTTCGGATCGGATGTAATCAAATACCATATTCAACTAATCGGTTGTTAATCAGTTGTTGGCTAAACGGATTCGAATTTGGATTCAGATTTGAATGGTGAAAGCCTTGTACCAGATTGGGTTTTTTAGATGTAAATAGATTTGGATATTTGTCGGATTTGGTTGCACAAAATCAAAACCATATCCGCATCTGGTTATTATCGAACATGGTTTTGGCTTACCGAATGCAACTAAACAGAATCAAATTCGGTCTGATATCGGATAAAATCCGATTCATGTATATCCTTATGTACACTCCTTTGCTTGCAACTCGGCAGCCTAAGGGTGCAAATATGAGTTGGATCATCTTGATCCAAATTAGAACCAGAATTTTGTACATAAGATCTGGATCTTGGTCTGAATAAGATTCAACGGTGTGGGGTTAAATATGGGACAGAATACTGGATCCAATTAAAGAAAAACAAAACAAGCTTTTTACATGTAAATATGAATCAAGACATCAAATATCTTAAAATTTTATATTAAAAAATAAAGTGTCTGATCCGAAGCACTGGTCTAACCAAACCCCATCTATTTGCCGCCTTACTTGCAACTAGGCATCGACCATAGTTACCAAAATGTGAAATGGATACGGGAAAGCATAGTGACAAATATCGCAAGATTTATTAAAACGGTAATTTCTCGTGATATTTTCAAAATATTATGAGATTTATGAAAAAAACATAAATACCGTGATTTAAACATGATATTTACCATGAACAACAGTGTGTTTTTATTTTTAAATAAGTTTTATTAATATTTTCTTATAAAAAATATTTTTAAAATTTTTAAAATTTAATTTTTTTATTTCTGAGGTTTTGCCAAAAATGTGATATTTATGAAAATTTTCAAATTCTCACAAGTGTTTAAAAAATGATATTTTTTGCCGTTTTTAACTTTTGTCACTAGGATGGTAAGCGATGCATGAAGCGGAAGCAGAGAAGAGAAAAAATAAATGCAAAAGAAACTAGTGAGAAGTGAAGAGAAGGAAGCGAGGGGGGAAGCTAAAGATAAATAAATAATAACATGAAAACCAAAAAAAAACAAGGAAGAAGCGAGGAGGAAGCGAATAAGATTAATCAGCTGTACTGCTGACTTTGGTGATGGAAGGTGGGAACCTAAGTGTCCATAATTCACACCAATTGTAGAAACTGTTAGGGAAAATTATAAAATTTAAAGTATTGTCAGAAAAAACAGGAAAGAAGACCCCATCAATGGTAAGTTAAGGTATACATTGCTGTGGAACAAAATAAAAGATGCATGGGATAGTTGTTTACTGCTGGTTTTATTTTTGTTTGTTGCCCAAATTAAACAAGATTGTAGGAATAGTTTATGCACTAGTACATGAACTGCGGGGCTAGTACATAAAAAATGCCTTTCTATATGGCACACCCCCACGCAGTTAAAATTGCTCAACTGCGCTTAGCTCACCAAGAAGCCTTCTGGTTTGTCCTTGCATAGGGATGGCAGTGGACCAGGGGAAAGCAGGGGCCTGCCCCGCCTCGCCCCATTTGAACCGGGGATGAAGGCTACGAAACAGGGATGAAGGCGGGGACGAAGGTTAAAATTCATCCCCATTCGGGGATGAAGGTGGGGATGGACTTACACTTTTCCCCGCCCCGCCCCGTCTCTGCCATGATCCCTGCCTAGCCTCGCCCCGCCCTATCCCCAGTCCTTTTAAAGGATGGCAATAGACTACGGAGAAACGGGGCCCCGCCTCGTCCTTGTTTGAACCGGGGATGGAGGACATGAAACGGGGATGAACGCAGGGGTGGAGGTTAAAATACATCCCCGTAAGGGGATGGAGGTTTTAATCTTGAGACGGGGCGGGGGTGGAGACCCTGTCCCCGGCCCCGGTCCATTGCCATCCCTAATGCAGCTCTCAACGTTCTACAGCTTGAATGACTTAAGCAGGCCCACCTAACCAAGTGTTTGAAGCCTTTGTGAGAAATTATTGAAAACTTTGTCAGCTGAATTTGAGAATTTGACAGGAAGCCTTCACGTTGATGGTTAGCCATGTATGTATATTTTGATGGGTAAACATGCACAGCATCAAAAGTGGTGGTGAACTCTGCAATAGTACATCCTTCTAATCACTTTGTGGCAAAATCAGTCCCTTGTTCAAGTAGAAAGTTGCATTCAACTCATATTTGGATCACAGATCTCTCCTATACACCAAATTTTAGGAACCATGACCTGCATCTTTCAACAATGCCTGCAAGGGCTTCACCTTCTTGGCTAGGGGCGAGAATGACAGTTTAGAATCCACAGGGGACGTGCCCTACCACAGTGTCGAAGCTGGGTGTACATCTCAGTCACCAGGAAAGAACTCTTAAGGGTTTTACCCCATCTTGTCAGAATCGGTTTTCGGGGAATCTGCCGATTCCGATTCCCGATTCTGAACTGAATCCGCCAATTTTCAACTCAGATGACACGTGTCACAAAAATACTAAAATAACATTAAATGTTTTTTAAACTATTTTTAAAAATTATTTAAAAATAAGCTGAATAAGCTTTGTTTTGTATTGATTTTGAGCCGATACGATACGAGTAGGTCGATTCACAACAATACTTACAACATTGGTTTTACCAACGGAAGGCTTGCCAATGTCCGGTAGGTGATCTGTGGCCTTAGCTTAACCTCAAATTGAAAACAAGAATTAAAAAAAAAAAAAAGGAAAAAAGAAGTCCTACTGTACATACATCTGCTCACGACTGCAATGCCAGGAAATCCAATATCTTCCTATCCGAATGATTGGGTACATGACAGAAATTAGAAGTGTCATCTTCCAATCTTGTCTGCGATATTATAGCTAGTTCTGGTGATAAATCTCGGGGCTAAAAAATGTAAATATATATAAAAATAACAAAAATAAGTTATAAAATATTATGTTTAGACAATAAAAATGCATATATAATAAATAAAATAAGTAAAATGTAAAAGAAAGAAGAAAAACATATTTAATTAAGATATAGAAAATAAATAAAACAGTGAAAATAATAGATAATATTGTGATATAATTCAATTAGCGATATTTTCAAAATATCATGATATTTTGTCTTTAATATTGTTTGCTGAAAATACAGTCGTAATATCGTGATATTTTGAAAATATCACCGATATATGTGACTGTGGTTAGAAATTATCTTAAAACAAAAGGAAACTACAATTTCTAAATAAAGTGGTCTGTCTACAGCCTTAATTAGCTTGTCTACAGAAAGGATAAATCAGCAATGCATTATCTCAACAAATGACCATTAAAAATTATATACATTAAGATCATTATCCAAATAAAAATAAGAGCAAGAAACAAGCAACTCTAACAAATAGCAACAGTAGAAACAAGAGGGCATGTCAAATACAAAACCACAGTTAGGTTTATGAAAGAAGCACATGGTGCTTGTTGGAATGAAAAAGAAAAGGCCTTGCATACCCAAAAGGATCACTTACAACCAGGAAAGCCACATTCATTTCAGAAGCCAAAATGATTTGCTTCTCATATAGTTCTTCCTATAAAGCCAAAAAAAAAAATCACTTCAAATAAATCCTTCTACCCTAACATAAACTAGCAAATATGGTATACAACAACCAAAAAGTCACTTGAGTCCTGAGGTTAAAAAAAGTCAACAGTGAATTATTTTCTTGGTCCGGCACCTATAGTAAAAAGAGATAAATTTAGTGAAAAAACTCTGATAGCAACGGTCCAATATGCTTCAACGGTTGGTAGTTTGCAATACGCACAGACCTACACCCGACTAGATATCACATTTGTTGTGAGAATGCTCAGTCTAATCCAGGCATTGCGCACTGAAAGACAATAAAGAATGTCATGCACTATTTGCAAGGAATGAAGGATTATATGTTGACCTACAGAAAGGTTGGCCACCTAGAGGTCATTGAAGACTCTGATTCAGACTTTAGAAGATGTCTTAATAGTAGAAAGTTCAATACTAGATACATCTTTCTACTGACTAGTGGTATCGTTTTATGGAGAAGCGAAAAGCAGTCTATAATTGATGCTCATACCATGAAGGTGGAATTCATTGCATTATGCAAGACTTTATTTCAGGTTATTTGGATAAAAAACTTTATTATGGGTCTTGGGATTATGGAATCTATTGAGAGACTAGTAAAGATCTTTTATAATAATGAAGTTATTGTGTCATTCGCGAATAACAATAAGAGGTCAACCTCGTGTCAACACATAGAGTTAAAGTACTTTGTTGTTAAATAAAGTACTGAGAATCATTTAGTGTGTATTGATACAATCGGTACGAATGAAATGACTGTAGATCCTCTTACTAAAGGGCTAGCACTGAAATGATATTTTCAACATGTAAAAGGGATGGGTTTGTTTGATTCCTTCTAATGTATCATAATACATTATGGTTATATGTGATCACATTTGTGAAGCTAAATTAATTATCTACAGCTTTATGTATTGTTGATTTTGTATAAAGGATTTCTCATTTGAATAGAAAGAATAACACAATAATAATATTAAATGAACAATAGAATGGGTTAGAGACCAACCTATTCATAAAAACAATATTAACATGCTAAAGAACTGAAAATGAATTATATTGTAGTGCATGAAAATATGACATTTCATAAAGAGATGTTCATCTCTATGACTCGTATGATTCATTCTCCTGATACAGGATAGCATATAAACCACATAAAAATTGAATCGAGATAACAGTAAAATCTTGATAAAGCGATTTTCCATGTCAATGGGTCAAGTGGGACAATGTTAAAATATGAATCGTATTCAACCAGATGTAACCCAGTTTTACATGGGTACATCATGGGATAGCATAACTCATGGGAATTATAAGGCAGTTATTGCAACTTCCCATGCAGGGTCACCACTGATTATGGTAACCTCCCACTACAACCTTTTATTAGAAGTGTATAAAGAGGCATAGTCGCTTGATGAGTGCAACCAAGGTATTCTCTTTATCTCATTTGGGTTCAGGGTCCTACTCACCATTGACTTGACAGTTTGGGTTCATCGTAAGCATTGATATATTGAGGAGAACGTTGTGCACCTACACCAATGCTCTTTTCATCCATGGCATCTACCGATAAGTGTTTTTTGCTTTTAACATCTTGATTCCTATTTTAAAAATACCAACAGATGAGGCTTATCCTCACTCATCATGAGGGACCAAATAAGAGTGATAAAGAGAGTGGGAGGAGAGTCACTAGAGCATCACCGTCGGGAGGGGCCACCATTGGTAGGTAACGCCACTCACTTGTCCTCTTCCTTTTTCTTGTTTTAGGAGTGCGGCAGCCATGGCTACTGGCATTGTTGCAGAGTGAGTGAGAGAGAGAGAGAGGGGAAGCTCACAACCTCTATCGACGACTTTTGTTGGAATGGTGAAGGTCAAGGAAGGGAACGTGCTCTTTCGCCTTAACCACCACCTCTCTTGAGTCAACAAACCGACTCGGTCTGGCCCAGACTGAGTCATGTCTGTCAGGGCATAGATGAGATGGTTTGGGTGAGACCCAAACCAATCGAGAAGAGAAAAAAAGGGGTCTTGATCGATCAAACCGGTCTGAATTGAACCAAACTTATCTGATCTCATCGAACCGGTCTGGGTGTGAACCCAGATATGGTAATACAGAGCGTCCAGATATTAGCGAGGAGCAGAAGACCCTCGACCCCATGTCAAAATTGCTCATTTTGGGTCCATTTTGGGTTGAGGGGTATTTTGGTCACTTTATGAATTTAATTTTTTGAGAATTTTGCTTAATTCATCTCAAAAAATATATTTTGTCTTGTGGTTCTATTTTTATGATCTTTTAAATTACCCTTGTATTTATTTATTTATTTTTAGGTGTTGGATTCTACGGATCCAGATAGTTTTGGTATCCTGTAGGATTTATTTTGTAGCACTAGAGGTTGTAAGAGGTAATATGGGTAGAATTTTGAATTTTGTTTCAGCAATGGATCTGGGTCAAGGTTTGTTTGGGGTCTTAGTGTAAAGATCCAATCCATCCAAAAAAGAAAGCACCTCATTGGTGCAAATGGAGGAGGCTCCTCGTTGGGCCAAAGTGTGGTGGATCTCTTTTCCAAGAGAGGCATTCCTGAGGTGGATCTTATTGGGCCTTGTGGAGGTGGACTTGAAACCTTCAAGGTGGCTAATAGGAAAGCACCTCCCTCTTTAACCCTAAAAAAACAAAGAAATTAAAAATTTAGCTTTTCATTGGCCACCAAAGAGATGGCCTCCCACATGGCCAATAAGAGTCATTGCAACATTTCTTCCTTTAAAAGAACTCAGAAAAAAAGTAAATGGGGCTTTTTATTATTCTTGAATTTTTTTTTTAGAAAATAACGAGAAGAAAAAATGGAGATGATGGAAAGATTAAAAAAAAAGTAGGTTTGGGAAGAAGGAGAACCCAAAGAAAATCATGAACCTGCAAATTTTTTAAGAACTTGTGGATCTTGGTGAGCTTGAGAAGCTCGTGGTGGACATGTTATGAATAAATTGGAAACGTCCAAGTTGAGATACCTAGGACGTCCCTATTGTGGTATGAATCCACCCATTATTGATCACGGTTCCCCTTCATTGTTGTACCTTTCTGCTAAACCTAAAGTCATTGTGTTGTTGTCGATGGTCTGATCGTGAGCTTGAGTGAACTTGGAGCTCCATGGAGTTCACAGGGCCACCAACTTGTGGCTGGCTAACTTCCAGATACACTCTCTTCGACTGTTCTCATGATTTTCACTATTGCATGCTTAAATAAATTTGTGAAACTTGAAATCGTTGTCGTGAAATTTCTGTTTTACTAAACTTGTTAGCATATTCTGAATCAACATCCTTGTTTGAGTTTAAGTTTGTGAAACAATATTTTCTTGAGCCAGCCATAGTGTTCAAGTATAACGTGCACTGGGAATAGATTTAAGGTATTGATGCTTTCTGTTAGGAGGAACTAAAATGAATCCTTGTTAACTTAATGTCATTTTTTGTTTTAGCTATTGCCCGCAAAATTCGTCACTGCATCTGTTGGAAAGTTTTTATTTTAGTTCTTTGGCCTCTCTATTGTTTAGAAAATAGTGTAAAACTGAATCATGTTTTCTTTTATTGAATGTGCAACTGATCTAGCATGCTAGGGACTGATTAGAGCATCTGAACTTCACTTGAGTATTTGTTAAAATTGGAACCATTAAATACTGATATAAATGCACACATTTGATGCCCTAAACAATGTCCCAATTTGAGCAATTTCATGTGTTTGTTGTTGTATTACATGAGCTGAAATTGTTGTAACGCTTAGTCAAAACTGGACTGCCTCTTGGCCTGGTCATTTACCGCTAAATTATTTTGCTCTAATTTATTGTTTTTGAGCATTGTTGTAATAATGAGCGACTGATCAAAATTTTGAGCATGGAATTTGTGTATGTATGCAAGTAATATTTGTTTTCGCTATTGTCCCCGTGGTACAACCTTATTGAACACTATTTTTCTTGAAGGGTTGGTGTTGGATGGCCAATGCTGGAACAAGTCCAGTGTCAACCTGTCCAGACCCATCAGTCGACACGTTGAACTACGGGTCTCCAATATGTTTTCTTTCCTTAAATTTTAATTCCAAACTGAAAAAGGTGCTAGACTTACCTATATTTTTTCTTTGTGAAACACCTAGCTTCAGTCTCGATAGTGGCTATTTATTGTCATTGCATTCTTTGTGGCTGCATTCGCATTAGTGTGAGTGGCGACATTGTTCATCATTGAGAACCAGTTACATGGTTCGTACTAATATATATAGGCATGAAATAAATAAATTAATATATAAATACCTCATCCATAGTTTGAACTTAGCGTAGGTATGTAGTTTCTTATTTTCTAAAATCTAAAAAATATAAGACTTCAAAAAAAGTTTTCAAAATTTATTTTCTCATTTTGGTTTAATCACTTTTGCATCGTAGACATGGCATGTGCTTGTATGCACGAGAATACTTTAGTTTGGTTGTGTCTCCATCATTTTGGTATCAGAGCCTCGTATTTGGATTTTTTTTCCAGATCCTAGAATATCCTTGGGTTCATTTTCGCCATGTCTGGGTGATTGAGTTATTGTGGTCGAGGTGTGCCTAACCTCAAAAACGAAAACTGAAACCTTAGGTATGAGAATCATGACTTGCAAAATCGAGTCGTGGAATTGAACCTGAAAATTTGTGACACCTTGATAAAAAAGGGAGCATCGATCCAAGCATGGTGTGTATGGATCTTAAGGATCTTATAGTCGGTATGACTTCAATCGTAAGTCAATTCTGTATCTACATTCATATCCTGGTTGAATTTTGGATCCGCTTAGAAGATCCAAATGAGAGTCTAGCTTTCTATATTCGAAGTCAAGTTATGTGAATCCTTCGCATAAGGGAGCGAGACAGGGTACTCATTTGACCTTCTCATCTTTTAGTCTAGGGTTAGGTTTGATGATGCCTCGTATGCAAGTTATGTGGTTGAACAAAACATCAATTTTTATGACTTGAAACCTCAAAAAATTGAAGAGGTCATAGGAAAAAATGAAAATGTAAAAATTGGTTCAAATCTCAAGGATGAGTTTCAGTGCAAAGAGGTCGATCCTACATTTAAAATTTTTGCGAAGGAACCCGTAGAGGAACCTTTTTATGAATTCTTTGGTGATCCAATATTCGACAAGGTCAATGAGGAAGATGAAGAGGAACCCTCACCTAAATTTGAGAATGTTCCTATGCGTGAAATCATTGGCAAACCTATCTTCGATGAAGATAAGGTGTTCGAAGAGTTGTCCCAAATTTCTTCGCTTTCTGAAATAGAATATCATAAAGAACTTTCTCGTGTCAATTTTGACAACTTTATGTTCGTTGAGGATCATGAAGATTGTCTATCCTTATGCGAGGACAAACTGACCTTTGACAATCTAATATTAGACAATGTCGATGAGGAAGACCAAGAAGATTTCCTACCTATTTTTGAGGAGATCTTATTAGTTGATGCGGTTTGCAAGGAACCTATGCACGAAGTTGAGGATCCATCTATCTTTTATGATTGTGAGGATATGGAGGATCACCAAGAAAATCATTTTGTCGAGTATTAGGAGTTGTGAAAGAAATTTTTTATGTTGAGCCTTTAGAGCGTACAATTATCCATTTTGTTCCTAAATGTGAGTTGAAAATATTAGATATTTTGGGTGTGAAAGTCCCATTTTTTTTTTGGTTTCATTAGGACTTAGTTGCTCTAGGACATACATTGAGCGTTTAATTTGAAACTAAGAAAATTGCATATAGTTTTTTTGAATTATTAATCCTTGGAATGTGTTTCAATTCTAGTTTTGAAAAAAAAAATGCATCTTTTAGAGAACTTAGAAAGAAATCCATCTTGTGTGTAAAATTCTAAATAGAAAAATTTTACATGTTGATGTTCAAAATTTTTCTGAAATTGTGATTGCTTTGCTTGAAGAAAAATTTGTTAAGTACTCTGTTTTAGATGCATTTTTAACTAAAGACAACTTGTAGAACATGTAAATTTTGAATTTTGTGAAGCTTTACATTGGAGAAATCTGGTAATCTCCCAACTTGATAACCTTATTTTTCTGAATATGCACTAGCCTTACTGTTTTATATCTCTTGACATTATAAGTTGCAAACATATTTATTCTCGTGCATATCTAATTTTGTTTCCATTGCATAGTTCATATCTTATTTCTGAAGACAAATTATGCATTGAGTTTATTTTAAATTTTTGTAGGGATTATGGAGCTTTGCTTGAGAAGAACAAGGTTTCAAGGATGAAACCTTTCGACCCATGAGGGGATGATGTAGAGTATTCAGATATTTGCAAAGAGCAGAAGATCCGTGACCCCATGTCAAAATTGCCCATTTCTTGTCTATTTAGGTTGAGGGGTATTTTGATCACTTTATGTATTTAATTTTCAGAGAATTTTGCTTAATTCATCTCATAAAATATATTTTGTCTTGTGGTTCTATTTTTGTGATCTTTGAAATTATCCTTGTATTTTTTATTTTATTTTATTTTATTTTATTTATTTATTTATTTATTAGGTGTTGGATTCTACGGATCTGGATAGTTTTGGCGTCCTGTAGAATTTATTTTGTGGCACTAGAGGGTGTAAGGGGTAATATGGGTAAAATTTTGAATTTTGTTTCATCAATTGATATGGGTCAAGATTCGTTTGGGGTCTTAGTGTAGAGATCCAATCCATTTAAAAAAGAAAGCACCTCATTGATGCAAATAGAGGATGCTCTTCATTGGGCCAAGGTGTGGTGGGTCTCTTACCCAAGAGAGGCCTTCCTGAGGTTGCTCCTATTGGGCCTTGTGGAGGTGGACTTGAAACCTCCAAGGTGGCTAATAGGAGGGCACCTCCCTCTTTGACCCTAAAAAAACAAAGAAATTCAAAATTTGGCTTATTGACCGCCAAGGAGGTGGCCTCCCACATGGCCTATGAGAGCCATTGCAGTCTTTCCTCCTTTAAAAGTACTCAAAAAAATGTGAAGGGGGGCCATTTGTTATTTTTGAAAAAAAAAACATTCTGGAAAAGAATGAGAAGAAAAAATGAAGAGGATGGAAAGATTGAAAAAAAAAGAGTTTGGGAAGAAAGAGAACCCAAAGAAAATCGTAAACTTGCAATTTTTTTGAGAACTTGTGGATCTTGGTGAGCTTGAGAAGCTCGTGGTGAACATGTTGTGAACAAATTGGAAACGTCCAAGCTGAGATACCTGGGACGTCTCTGTTGTGGTTTGAATCCACCCATTGTTGATCATGGTTCCCCTTCATTGTTGTCTTTGTTGTACCTTGTTGTTGAACCTAAAGTCATTGCGTTGTTGTCGATGGTTTGATCATGAACTTGAGTGAACTTGGAGCTCCATGGAGTTCACAGGGCCACCAACTTGTGGCTGGCTAACTTCTAGATACACTCTCTTCGATTGTTCTCATGATTTTCACTGTTGCATGCTTAAATAAATTTGTGAAACTTGAAATCGTTGTCATGAAATTTCTGTTTTACTAAACTTGTTAGCATATTCTGAATCAACATCCTTGTTTGAGTTTAAGTTTGTGAAACAATATTTTCTTGAGCCATCCATAATGTTCAAGTATAACGTGTGTTGGGATTAGATTTATGGTATTGACGCTTTCTATTAGGAGGAACTGAAACAAATCCTTATTAGCTTAACGTCATTTTCGGTTTTAACTATTGTTCGCAAAATCCGTCACTGCATCTATTGGAAAGTTTTGATTTTAGTTCTTTGGCCTCTATATTGTTTAGAAAATAGTGTAAAATTGAATCATGTTTTCTTTTGTTGAATGCGCAACTAATCTAGCACGCTAGGGACTGATTAGAGCATCCAAACTTCGCTTGAGTATTTGCTAAATCAGACCCATTAAATGCTTGTGCAAATGCACGCATTTGATGCCTTAAATAACGTCCCAATTTGAGCAATTTTGTGTGTTTGTTGTTGTATTACATGAGCTGAAATTATTGTAACGCTTAGTTAGGACAAGACTCCCTCTTGGCCTGGTCATTTACGACTGAATTGTTTTGATCTAATTTGCTCTTTGTGATCGTTGTTGTAATAATGAGTGGCTTATCAGAATTTCAAGTGTGAAATTTGTGTATGTGTGCAAGTAATATCTGATAATTGATCATTGTTGTTCCCATGGTACATCCTTATCGAACGTTGTCCTTCTTGGAGGGTTGGTGTTGGATGGCCTATGCTAGAACCAGTCTAGTGTCAACATGTCCAGACCAATCAGTCGACACACTAAACTACGAGTCTCCAATCTATTTTTTTCCCTAAATTTTAATTCCAGATTGTGAAGGGTGCTAGATTGGCTTGTATTTTCTGTTTGTGAAACACCTAGCATCAATCCCGATAGTGGTTGTTTGTTGTCATTGCATTCCTTGTGGCTGCATTTGCATTAGCTTGAGTGGCGACATTGTTCGTCATTAAGAACCAATTACATGGTTTATTCTGATATATATAGGCATGAAATAAACAAATAAATAAATATATAAATATATATATATATACATCATCCATAATTTGAACTTAGCATAGGTAGTTTCTTATTTTCTAAAATCTAAAAAAAAGACTTCAAAAATAGTTTTCAAAATTATTTTCTCATTTTGGTTTAATCGCTTTCGCATCGTGCACGTGGTGTGTACTCGTGTTCACGAGACCAACTCTAGTTTAGTTGTGTCTCCATCATCGGGTCAGGTCTGACTAAGACCTACTCGATCCGCATCAGTCCAGATCGAGTCTGATCAATGAGTCTCGAACTTGACTCGGTCGACCAAACTGGTTCTGAGCGAACCAGACCGAGTCATTCGAGTCGGGTCTAATAGGGTCTCAGTTTCCTATTTAAGTCTGGATTGAACTGAACCAGTTTGGGTTTGGATCTAGTTCGATTCAGTTGATCTGGACCGATCGAAGTTGAACTAGATCCAGATAGAACTGGGTTTGGATTTGGATAGATCAATCTTTGATCCATATCAGAACTGAATCTGGATCTAATCTATCCCTGACTGAGACAAAACTGAACCCACTTCAAACAGTTTGGGTATGGTCCAGTTACACCAAATTAGATATGGATGCACACATGTTAGTAAGCATATCCATTATGAATTCCAGAGAGTTCAATTGAGTTTGAACCCAAACGCAGTTGAGTTTGGACTAGATTTAGTAAACCTAGTATTCTAAACTCAGATCGAACATGGTTGACCTGGGCTGAGTCAGGTCAAATCATAAAGAGTTGAAATAACCAAATTACCCTTGTGTGTAACTTAATATCCAATTAAGTAAAATGGGCATAACTTCACACCCCAAACTCAAAATTGAGTGAGGTTTAGTGCGTTGGATTCGTATCACAGAGAAAAATCTGCTTGTTTTATGATTCTGACCAAACCAAAGCATAGAAATTGAGGTTTGACATAACACTGCGGGAAGGGTATTTTGATAATATATAAATAATGTTTGTTTATTAATATAAACATGCTTGTGTAGTGATCAGTCTCTATTATTAGAAACACGTGAGACCCGACTACGACTAGAGTGCAATGTTCGTATTCGAGATAAGAGATGTTATAAGTAACTTTAGTTGTGAATAAATCATGTTTGTGTTGCATGTTATCATTATCTCTCGTAAGTCAGCATGTTTTAAAATGTGCTTAATTACCTAGCATATATTTTTTTAGTGTGAGCATGATACACATAGAATGACCTTACATAAGTTAGTTGTAGTGAGAAGAATGTATGCTTGTGCCGGTTGTGCTATGACATGCATGCTAGAAAGAAAGAATGTCTTTTGACAACATATCTATATTATGCTCTTAGATGCATTATGATGAGATTTGTGATTAGCCTTTGAGTCTCTTGAGTTTAGATATATATATATATATATATATATATATATATATATATATATATATATATATATATATATTTAAAATTAAATTAAGATTAGCATACTTAACTCCTTAAATCTCGAAAGTGGCAACCTGTGTAAAGGGCTACCTAATTCACAACTGGAGTGAAACCACCATAAAGAGTGAGCCGTCAGTAATTTAATAATGTGGAGATACTATCTTGTTGCATGCTTAGTATGATAAAAGTGTGAATCCTAAAAAGATTTTGAAATTAAGAATGAGATATGTTGTGATGATTTCACGATGGCACTCGTGAGAGAATGAGTGAAACCCGAGATTGAGAATATGGTTCATGATAATAAACTTAAGATATGACCCAAGGTTTTAAATTCATATAATATTTGAGACTATGTACAATCATAGATGGTAGAAAGTCATTTATGGATAGGAGGTAGTATGAACCATGCCGAGCCTGAGCCTAACCTCGACTTCCTAGCCAGCTATCAGTGGGGTCTCTTTTTTATTTTCATTGCAGTGCATGATGATCTGGAGATCATTGAGAGCATATGGTTAATAGTATGACCAATAATGTAGAATTGAGGTGTTTTATATGGGTTGCTACACCCAGAGATGACTATGACCAGTATAGTCAACCTAGCATTATAGTTAGCTATGAGTGAGTGTTAGTTGATGAGATTTAGAGAGTTAAGAGAAAATTTTAAAAGATGCAAAACTTGTATGGTGTGTCAAAAACTAAACTTGAACTAGGGCTTATAGTCCACTACAGTTATAAGTTAGAGTATTTTATTGCTTATAAATATTCTTTACTGAGTTGTAGACTCACTTCCTTAATAATTATAACTATAAGTTTTAGGTACACTAGCAGAGGTAAGCTATTTCGATCAAGCATGAGAGACTACTGTTAGTTTCTTTGTCATTGAATATTTGTATAATATTTATTTCTTTTTATTATGAATGATGAACCTTGGTAAAGAATTTGAGTTTATTAAAAAAAAAATAGCCATGCTTCCTCTGTGTGAATTCTGTATGTTTTTTCTTTGAAAAGTAATATCAACCTAACCCGAATACTAGAAATCCCAGATTGCGATGTATTAAAAAAGGTGCAATGGGCGTGACATTAAGCTTCCATACCATTAATGGGTTCCACCGATTCACAAGCAAGGATATGCCCGCCAACTTGCACGGGGCTGCCTTCATGAGAAAAAGCTTGTGTCAAGGAGTAAAATTTAACCCTTTGATATGAGGCCACAACGGCACCAACCCCTCAGAAAATGAAATCATACTCCATACATTTTTGTCGGTCCCTTCTTGCAAAGTCAACTATCATCGCCCATTGCCAGGTTTTAACCATGCCTCCATAGCTAGCTTTCGAAACGATGATCTTATTCAGCTCCTTGATGACCTTCACATTAGGAATATCAGTATTAACCATACCTGGTTTCTCCTCGGTCCTTACAACTTTCATCCCAAGTATGTTGGGATGAGCTGATTGATCCTCCCTTCCCATTGAGTTCTGGCCCCCATGAGGATCAACTGTATCCGGATGACCTCCATTGAAGGCCCCTTCACCCTCACGAGTCTCTGTTTCCTCTTAATTGCTTTCACAGTTTCATTACTATATATATATGAGAGAGAGAGAAGGGGTAGCTGCCTAACACCCCAGGAGCCTACACAAAATGCACTAGATCCAACGACCAGCAAAAAGGTATTTAAAACCCCATTTCACCCTGGTTCACACTCTCTCTCTCCCCTTGCTTTCCCTCTCTCTCTCTTTCTACTTCCCTGCAACCCTCGTCGGAGGCCTCACCACTGCCAGAGCGCCAGAGCTCTATCTTCTCTCTCTCTCATGTGAGGCTCGCCAAACAACGAAAACCACTCTGATATAGTCAATGCACTGGTATGTATTAGTTTTGATAGATTTGCGTCGATGTTTATAATGAGCTTTCAGGAGCTATATTTCTATTAATACATGCATAAACTTGTGCATCTTTTCAAGAGTTAACAGGGAGAAGGATTTGATGATGTTTGTTGGTTTTATGGGTCATATATGAAAGATTTGATGGTTCTATTGTCTTGGGTTCTTGACATCACTCATGCTTTTATCATGGGGCCATACTTTTTTAAATGTATAATTTGTTTCTAAAAGCTATAAAATTAGATCATTTATAAAAACTCTTTTTGGGGTGTCTTTTTGAAACTTTTATTAAAGATTAGTGGTTTTATTTTTTCAGCCTAAATTTGTGCTTCATTAATGGAAAATGAATAATCAGTTCTTTAATGTGTTTTTTCTGTTGGGAAGAAGGTTCAAATTTGTTGTTGCATTAGTAACATAAAATCTGTAGGCCAGTTTTGTTGCAGTCTGGCTGCTTTCGTTGGAAGCTATCCCATCTTAGTTGTAACGCAGCAGTGTTTTTCGTAAATATACTAATTTGATCACTTTTGATACAGCAGGCTCTAGGCTTATGGTCTTTTGTTAGCTAAATCCTAATCACTTGTGGAGATGCTTTATGTAATACTGATGCAGTAGGAATAGAACTGGCGGTGTATGCAGTGGCATAATGGGATGCTTGGATGTATGGTTCTCAATGCATGGTGTAACGTGGTTGATGACAATGAGGTGTGCTATAGCCAAGCCACTTTAGAGTCTGCCACTTATAGACAATGCCTTTCTGTATGAGAAACTCTAATTTTGTGCCAGTGTAAAGGGATATACATACCATATCATGTGTGTCGCCTGCGTTGTATGTATCAGTTGTTAAAGTTGTCTCTAACTGAACAATGGTTCTCTAGTACTATTTTAACTTCTATGTGTTGTCTTAGTTTCTCTAGTATTGTTTTAACTTCCATCATGTGTGGATTCAATGAATGTTGCAGCCAATTCAAATGCACCCCAAGCAAGTCAGCAAAAGAAATGGAAGAAAGCATCAGTTTAGTTGATCGTAGTGCCAACATCTACAATTCCAACAGCAAGCCAAGAGTAGCAAACCAGCTAAGTGCTAAAACAAGATGCATTTGTGGGTGCAGAAGAGATTGACATTCTCCTAAAACAAACACGAGCAATGCGCCTGTTTCCTAATGAAGTGACAAGAAAGATCAAACTTTGTGGCCATATGTAAATGCTAACTGGGGGGAAGACATCTTTTTAGGGTTTATTAAAGCAGATTCACACCACCTTTTGCATTTGGAAACCAAGTTCCTTATTCTTTCTTAATTTGGTTCTAGCATGCTATTAATAGCTAATACTTATGCATTTTTCTCTCAAAAATACTTGTACACATTGGCAACACCCATCAATCTACAATGTTGCAGGATCCTTTAGAATAGGAAATGTCCCTACATAAACTTGTATGAAGGCCTTTATATTCAATGTATAATTAACACCCTCAGTGGCATGTCTGGTTCCACTAATGGGTGTATAAAGCAGCTATTGTTGGAGTAAGATAACTTGATAAGTGAAAATTCTGCTAGTGTTGGATTTGGGTTCAAATTACACAGGGTCATGTCTCCAATTGGTTATTAGCATAAGACAAAGGAAGAAAATAAAAAGTTTGGTTGAAAACCTTAAGGATATAAGATTTCTAAGAGAAGCCAAGGACATCCTTAGTTCTATCATGATGGATCTCAATTCCAAAAACATATGTGACCTCACCCATGTCCTTCATGTCAAAATGAGAAGAAAGAAAATCTTTTGTCTCATGTAGTATGCTCAAATCATTAGTTGCAAAACGAATATCAGCAACATATAAAACCATAATTATGAACTTACTCCCACTACCCTTAAGGTATATGCACTGATCAACAATGTTTTCAGTGAATCCAAAGTTTAAAATTACATGGTTGAACTTTTTATACTATAGGTGAGAGGCTTGTTTAAGTCCATAAATTGATTTCTTCAATTTGAGAACTAAATGATTTGAATCATCTACACTAAAACCAAGAGATTGTTGCATATATACCTCCTCTTCCAGATCCCTATTTAAGAAAATAATTTTTACATCTATTTGATGTAGCTTTAAATCAAAATGAGCTACAAAGGTCATGATTATCCTCAATGATTCTTTAAAGGCATAGTGTGTCACAAGTCATTCACTAGCAACATAATCTGGAATGACTAATACAGTTTCTTATGGGACTAAATGAAAGCTATAGTGCCATAAAGAGTCAACTGCTATTAATGACATCATTGCCAAACATATCAAAAGCCTTTGCATTGGTAGTGCAAGAATAAAGTCAAGGTGACCTTAGGGTCACGACTAACCAAGAATCAATGGCAGATATTGCAAATGGATCCAATACCCAGACCAATATGGATCTAAGCAAGAATCGACAAAATCACATCCATCCAAAATGTGATCATTGTAGAAATTAATTGGGCCATGTAAAGGCAAAATACTTTTATCTTCATAGGTTTCCTAATCGATATAGTGGACCTTTCAGTGCCCGTCAATGGAATCAAGCTATCGCTAACTTTGTATCTTCTGAAAGCAACAAACCTTGCCCTGTTCAAATCTCTCGATGAATTACCCAGAAACAACTCGATCAAATAGTTGTTGCGATAAATTTAGGTAATTCTAAACCAGCACTTGTGGTCAATCTAATAGTTTATCTCAATACGTCTTTCATTGGTTCCATATCATCCAAAAATTGGATCATAGACACTGGTGCAACAAACCACATTACAAATTCCTTATCAACCTTAATCCTTCCAGCACCCACCGTCTTTCCTCCCATTGGATTACCAAACGGATCTTCTACTCATGCGACTCACGTGGGTAGTGTCTGATTGGCACAAAACTTACTTCTTTCAAGCATTCTTTTTGTTCCAGACTTCAAATTTAATCTCATCTTTGTGAGTAAATTAATTTGTGATATGAAATGTGATATTTTTTTTATGATAATCATTGTGTTTTTCAGGACCATCTCTTGAAGAAGAAGATTGGTGTGGGTAAGTGACATGGTGGACTCTATGTGTTTGAGATCAGTGACAACTTTTCTTTGAGTAGTTCATCTTTTAACTCTAATATTTGGCACTTGAGACTTGGACATCTTTCCAATTCCATATTGCAAACTCTTATAGATTTTAAGAAATTACATGGTTGTATTCCCCACAATCATTGCAATATTTGTCATATGGCTAAGCAAACCTGCCTTCCTTTTCCTAGCGGGTCGATTTATTCGTCAAAGCCTTCTTAACTTATCCATTGCAATATATGGGGCGGATACCAAGCTACCTCTTTATCCGAAGCACAATATTTTTTTTACCATAGTGGATGACTATTCTAGAACCACATGCATTCATCTTATGCGGCATAAATCAAAAACCATAGTCGAGATAAAAAAAAATCGCTAGTTGAAAATCAATTCAATAACAAAATTACTGGTTTCAAATCTGACAATGGAAATGAGTTTTTTTCAAGTGACATGTAAAGGCTTTCTTAGGAAAGAGTGGTTGACCGTGTTGCGACCCTTTAACAAAACAAAATGGTTGAACGCAAGCATAGAGACTTACTCAATGTTGCGAGAATTTTGAGATTTCAAGCCTCTTTGCCCTTTAAAGTTTGGGGAGAATGCATCCTTATAGCTGCGTATATCATTAATCTCATTTCCTCCAAACTTTTAATAGGCACAACACCATATGAGTTACTATATGAGAAGAATCATGTTTATGATCACTTTTGTGCTTTTAGATGTCTGTTATGCTCATAACATACATCATTCTCATAAATTTGATAATCGAGCATGCAAAGGAGTTTTCATAGGATGTCCATATGGTCAAGTCGGTTATCGCGTGTATGATCTTGAAGCAAAGAAAAATTTTGTTAGTCGAGATTTAAAATTTTATGAAAATGTGTTTTTTTTTTCAATATCGTAACACCCTGGATAAAGTAGAAGGATGAGTTCTACCCATATCTATATTCGAGCATCAACCTTATGATAATCAAGAACTCATTGGTGTTCAATGCAATGAGATCAATAATTCTAGTCCTCATAATCCAAATCATAAACCTTACAACCATGGAATCCTTGAACCTCCTCAAGTTCATATCCGAAGATCTAAAAGAGTTCGTCAACCATTACAGCATCTCAAAGACTATAGTGGTTACACGGTTGCCTCCATAGTACAATCAACTGACATGAGAAAAAAGGTTCACAGGATGGATCATGAACTATCCCAAGTCCTAGGTTATGAACATTTTTCAAAACAACATCATTTTTTTCTAAGTGTCATTTCCCAACATTCAAAACCCAAAACTTTCTCTTATGCTATGAAGCAACAATGTTGGCATAAACTTCAGAGATTAGGGCATTGAAAGAAAACCATACTTGGTCAATAGTGGACCTACCTATAGATAAACATCCCATTGGTTGCATCAAACATCACTCTGTTGGATCCACTAAAAGGTATAAAGCTCACCTCATAACAAAGGGCTACACTCAGATTGAAGGGATTGATTATAACGAGACATTAGCTCTAGTTGCAAAATTAGTAATTGTATGTTTCTTAATAGCCATTGCAGCAATAAAGAATTGGCATTGATGTCAACAACACATTCATTCATGGAGACTTGGATGAAGAGGTGTATATGGACTTACTACCAAAGTTTTTTGTTCAGGAGGAGCGTAAAGTTTGTAAGTTGCACAAGTCATAATACGGTCTTAAAAAATCTTCTAGAAATTGGTTTGTCAAGTTGTTCACTCATTTCCTTCAAGAAGAATTCTCACAATCTAAAGCTGATTATTCATCTTTTTAGAAGCTACTCATGGGATACACATTTTTGTTCTCATTTACGTGGACAACATTATCATTACAGGAGATGACATTACGTACATCGAGCAACTCAAGTCCCATATCAATCAATAATTCTGATTAAAGGATCTTGGATGACTCAGATATTTCTTTCGAATTGAAATTGCAAGATCCAAAAATGGTATTTTCTTATCCCAACAAAAATATGCACTTGATATTTTACAGGATATAGGCTACCTTCGGGTCAAGCCAAGACAGTCCCATGGAACCACATATCAAACTCAATAATGAAGATGGAGCATTGTTGGAGGATCCAGGATCATATCGGCTTCTCGTAGGTCGCCTATTGTATTTGATCATAACCTGACCCTACATCATTTTCGCGGTCAACATTCTCAACCAGTTTAGTAGCAATCTATGATGGCCTCGTATGGATGTTGCCATGCGAGTCCTTGATTATATTAAGAGTTCTTCAAGTCAAGAAATTTGGATGTCATCTATCAGCAAGATCCAAGTTGTTGGTTACTGTGATTCAAATTGGGCTTCTTGCTCAATGAGTCGTAGATCCACATCCAGGTATTGCATCATGATTGGGGACAACCCTGCTTTTTGGAAAACAAAAAAACAATCTATAGTGTCCCGATCATCGGCCAAAGCCGATTATCGATCCATGACTCTAGCATGTTGTGAACTCACATGGATCAAATATCTATAGCTAGATTTTAGAATTGATCATTCTTAACCCATGACATTGTATTGTGACAACCAAACAGAACTTCATATTGCTGCCAATCTAGGCTATCACGAGCGTACTAAGCATATCGAGATTGACTATCATTTCATGCAAGAGAAAATTCAAAGCTATCAATTCAAACACAATTTATTCCTATGCATTCTCAATATGCAGATCTTTTCACCAAGATGCTTGGCACCGAGCACTTTTCTCGTCTCAAGACCAAGTTGGGTATGCTCCAACTTGAGGAGTAAAAGACGTAAAAACGTGTACATAATCAAGGGATATGCTGACGATTTGGTTTGATCAAAAAATCAAGGTATCCGCTGAATACCAACGAAATGGGAGCTGTATCTTTGACAACGGTGCAAACTAACGAAAAATATCAAATGAGTCTTAGACAACAGTGCAAATAAAAAAAAAATGAGATCAGCGACTTTCACGTTTTTTTTCTTCTGCTAATTAGTGTTTGTAATATAAATATGCATCTTCTTTCCTTCTTAGATGATTAATAAAATAATAGAGAACAAGATCTCTATTCTCCACGTTCTCGTTTTCTTTCATGGAAGGTGACTTTTCAAGTTTCAGGAATGAACAGATCAAAGGTTTCTTGGTCTGTCCTTTTCTTCTTCGTTGCTTCATCAAAGTTTGTGTGTGGTTGTTTGATAAATAGGAAGGGAAAGCTGACCATACCACACACATCCATCAGCGATTGTGGGAATGAATGCAAGAAGGCATTAACCTCACGAGGTTATATGGTTCCTTGGTCGATGCAGTCCTTGAGAGTCCTGGTAAGGGCCAGTAGGTTTGCTGGTTAATAAGCTTGTCTTCCTCCTTGTTATTAGGATTCCAAGACCTGAGCCGAGCAGATAAATGTTGAAGAGATGCTGAGTTGCTGTTTCTGCGGTTCAAGTGGTTGATTCCCCATGTTAGATGATAGGATCCCTTTCATGTCTTACCACCTGTCCTTTCCTTGAACTTTGCTTCCATGGCCTGCGATTCTACACGTACTTCACACAAATCTCTGAACCATATGGCAGCAGATTGACTTTTGCAAATGCACCTGGCTTTCATTAATTTTCTTCATCAACAAGCTTGAACGTCTCCTCTCCATACCCTTATACTATAATAAATTTCTTTAATATCAAGAAAATTGGACATAAATTTTACTCCAAACTATGTGAAGCCACATTGATCATCAAAAAACGAATGGAAATGATGACACTGCAAATGCGCCTAGCTTCAATTTTCATCAATCAGCTTGGATATGTCTCCTCCCCATACCTTTATCCTATCTTCGGCAATTGAAGCCTGCAAAAGTGAAGCAATCCAACAGACATGGTGTCAATCGTGTACTTCAAGATAGGGCTGCGAATGAGTAAGATATAATTGGATATCCTATCCAAATTTGACACATTATTTCCATATTTGGATCCTTACAATAAGAACCAAACGTGCAATATTATGATCAAATTCAGATTTGCTGCATACGCATTTCTTTTGGACTCGGATGGAATTTGGATCAGTATTTTTGGTCGGATGTAATTCGGACCTGGATGAAAATCCAATCTGATTTCATTTTTTTAATGTAAAAGCTTTGTTTAATTAGATTTTACTAAATCCAATATTACCACATATTTTTGGATCCTGATTCAACCATACTATATATATATATATGTGTGTGTGTGTGTGTGTGTGTGTTCACAATATCGGTCTCGTCTATATCTACCAAGACAATTTCTCGCACTAATATAGGTTTACTTGATAAATCTTGAGAAAAGCAAAATCTAACCATCGATCATGTTTAGCATATTCAAATATGATGTTTTATATCATTTTTAAACCACCCTTATTTTCATGAATAGTGAGCCACTGTCTCAAAAAATAGAATCTGTGTACCACCATACGGTATCATTGTACAAAACCACCATATATTTTCCCATGTATATACATATTGGAAAAGTGGTAAAAGCTGTAAACCTTCATTATTTACTTCTCAAGAGAGGTTGCGCAAATAGCTTATGCATCGTTTCAGAAGAACAGCATAGTCTGTCATCCAACTTAATAAAAAACTGAAGCAACAGCCTAATTCTTTTCAAACAGGAAACAAATTCGGGTAATATTAATACATTAGGCACTCTAATTCGATGGGGATATGACACAATTAAATCAAAATGCACGTGCATGATAAATTAAAATTGTGGATGAGAGAGAGAGAGAGAGAGTACAATGACACCGATATCTAATTTATATCCCATGAGCAAACCAAGTGGAATGCCAAAGATGTAATAGCATCCGACATTGACATAAGCCACAGCAGCTTGCCAACCTGCTCCAATTGCCACACCTGTTGAAGCAGTATAGATGAAAATTTTGATAAATACTCTAATGATGATGATGGTGATGAGACAGAGCATTTGTCATCTTAAAATTTAACTAATTAAAGGAAGAAAATTATTTAATATTTAAGAAAATTATCGAAGTACGTTAATTAAAAGTTTCAAATATATCTAAAATGATGTTGGGATGACAAAAGATCTCACAAGTGTATCCATTTTCTTCTTGAATAAAAAGTGCCCTTTCTTGTCATTGTTGGTGAGTACCTAAATGCTGAAAATAGGCCTGCCATCCTTACCAACAAGTTTTTTTTATAACATATTATCAACAATATTTTTTTTGGAAAGAAAAATATTCATTAGATTAGATAAACAAGTTTATTAGTTTGCTGAAGTTCAAGGGTTCAGGAGGCTTAGCATGAATTAAAAGCACACATTTTTCTTGGTTAAGAAGCAGATCATATAGATCTGTGAAGGTATACAGGACCGGATTATTAGTGACGAAAGTCACAAAACTTTTGTACTCAAGAGGAAGATCATTTAGAGTTATTTAAAACAATTCTTTATCTTCTATGATATGATTGGCGGCAGCAAGAGAGTTGGCTAAAAACTTTATGCAGTCTACATAGGACAGTATATCCATACTCTCTTTCTTAATAAAAGTCAGATATTTCTTCAGAAGCATGAGTCTCAAAGGAGATTGAGATCCATGTGCTTTTTTCAGAACAGGCCAAGCTTCACGGGTCGCTTTTATTCTCAGTATTTGACTGAGAACAACTTCAGAAATAATAGCTTTGATCTAGCTGAGAGTCAACTGATCAAAGAGAATACAAATAGGATAATTCGGATTCTCTATCTTACCTGTTAAGACAAGGAAGTTGTACACGATAATTCAAGTATGATATTTTGATAATGAACAACTGAAACAACTGGATTTCAGTTATGGCAATAAAGAAAGAAGAAAAGAATTGAAGAAGTTTACAAGTTCTATATTAAAGAATTGATTAAAGAATTGATTAAAGATTTCGTGCAAGTGTAAATCTCTTTAAATTCTTAGATTCTTGTAAGAGCCTTACTTTGATTACATATCTCACTTGCATTACACCTAAAAAAACTTAGAAAAACTTTTCTGAAAAGAACTCTTTGCAAAAATCATTTTAGAAAGCCCTTTACTTATATTTTTAGTTTTATCAGTCGACCAATAGTCTTATCAATCAATCGATTTTCTCGCACCTTTTTCAAAGCCAAATATTTATTTTCTTATCAGTCGACTAATCTACTCTTAGTCGACCTACCTGAATGTTTGATTTCTGAAAATTTTAACAAAAGTCGACTAAAATCTTTTTTCAGTCTATTGATGATTTTCATCAGTTGACTAACTTTTCTTTAGTCGACTAATTTTCAAAATCCTGAATTCAAATCTTTTCAGCTAGATACAATAGTCGATTGATTTAACAATCAATCTGCTAATATTTGATATCAGTCGACTGATAATTTTTTTAGTCGACTAATATAGTCATCTTTTTTAACTTTTCACAAGTTGTGTTCTTTCATTTTTCAAACGTTTTGACTGTTCAAAACTGTCAGTTTGACACCCCTTCGTACCACCGTCTGAAATTCTTCAGCTATAAATAAGAGTGAGATCTACACTCAAAATCAATGAATTGAAACATCGAATTCTGTATTTTTCACTCCTATTCTTTCAAACATTCATTTTCTCACTCACTAAGTCTTTTCACTCAAGTTCTTTACTCTAATTTCTTTTGTGAATCAGTGAAATCGTGAGTTGAGTATTTTTGAAGCCTTAGAAGCCTCTGCAAACCTATTTCATTTCCTTTGCATTCATAAAAAAGGCTCATAGGTTGATTATAAGTTGTTTATTTTAATTTTTTATAAAAGGACAGAGTCTCCTTGGTTTAAAAGAGAAGTTTGCTTTCAGCAGGGTTGTTCTTGAAAGTGAGACCGATTTTGGTCTGTTTGATCTTGTGGTGACACAAGTTTGATAATGGAATTCTCAAGCGGCTTTTGCTTGGGGACTGGATGTAGGTCTGTAGGATCAAACCATAATAAAATCTTTGTGTTTTTTGTTTGTGATTGCTTTACAAAATTCAAAATCTTTCAAATTCCAAAGACAAAGTTTAAAAGCACTATTCACCCCTCCCCCCTCTAGTGTTGGTTGCATCGATCCTACAGTACTTTTATTTTGTATCAGAGCAAGGTTTGCTATCTTTTGATTTTACCATCATCTAGAATGGCAACAACATCGTCTTCTCAGCACAAAGAAGGATGCTTCTCAGTTCGTCCTCCTCTCTTTGACAGAATAAACTATGGATATTGAAAAGTAAGAATGACAATATTCCTACAATCCATGGATCTTGAAATTTGAAGGGTTATTTCTGAAAAGTATCAAGCATCATCAACAGATTTCACCATATGTACCGATAATGCAAAAAAAAATGCTTCACTCAACGCCAAGGCTATGAATGCTCTATATTGTGTCATTGACAAGGTAGAGTTCAATTGAATATCTCAATGTTCCTCTGCAAAAGAAATTTGGCATACTCTTCTTATGACTCATGAAGGTACGTCAAAGGTCAAGAAATCTAAAATTACTTTTTTAATTCATAAATTTAAATTATTTAAAATGAAGCAAAATAAGTCAATTTTTGAAATGATAACAAGAATGACTGACATTAGAAATACACTCAAATCCCTTGAGAAAGATTATTCACAAGTGGATTTGGTTAGAAAAGTCTTGAGGTGTTTAACTCCAGAATGGGAGAAAAAGACCACAGCAATAGAAGCCAATAATTTGAACACCATTTCTCTTGAAGACTTGGTTGGTAATTTGATGGCATATGAAGTTCAACTTCAAGATAGACAAGAAGAAGAACCAAAGAAGAAATCTCTTGCATTCAAGGTCACTTCAGATTCTAAAGATTCTGATGAGAATAAAGATATTGCCCTTATCACTAGACAATTCAAAAGATTCATCAAAAAGGAGAGATTTCAAAGAAAGGTGAAGAAAACTGAACCATCAAATTTTGATGAAATTAAGTGTTTCAACTGCAAAAAGGCTAAACATATCAAAAGATATTGTTCTCTTCTTAAAGTCAAGCCTAAGTACCAATTCAAGAAGAAAAAGGCATTTCAAGCAAATTAGGATGAAAGTGACACTTCTTCCGATGAAGAATCAAATGAAAAAGTTGCCAACATGTGCTTTGTAGCACAAGAAGAATCGATAAGTTAATTTGATTATGATGAGTTATTAGAAGCTTTTAATGAATTATATGTTAAATTTAAGAGTCTAAGTTCTAAAAATAAAGAGTTGAAAATAGAAAATTTGACTCTTGACTCTAAGAACAAAGTGTTACTTCAAGAGATGGAAGATCTCAAGAAGGAAAACTTTTCTCAAGCATCTAAGATAAAAGAAATTGGCATTAGAATCAATGCTTTACAAGAAGAGATATCTAGTTTGAAAGAAAAATTAAATGATCTTCAATCTATAATGACTAAGTTCACTAATGGTCAAGAAAATCTAGAAAAAAATCTTGGTTCTCAAAGATGCTTGGTTAACAAAACTGGATTGGGATATAGTTTCTTTGATACTCAAAATAGACCAAACTAGGTGGTAAAGAATCATCAAAGTCAAAACTCAAAATCATTGGTTCAAAGAACTAAGTTTTCTAGTCATGCATATCATAGTAGAAACATACCTCATCATGGTACTTTCAATGCATATAAGTCTAGACATGTTTATCCATTTTATCTCATGCTTCTTTCTACAATTCTAGAAACGCTAAAACATTTTATAATAGAAAGAGTGATTATTTTCAAAGAAAACCAATATCCAAATGGATTTGGGTTTCTAAGACTAACTCTTATAGATCCGAAAATAAAAAAGGGCCAAATGTTTTGTCTTCCAATTTTGTTGTAGGTACACAAAATAAGGAGCAACGGGATCTTGGACAGCGGTTGTTCCAAACATATGACTAGAAGGCCGGAGTTATTTTTCATCCTTCAAAGTAAGGATGGAAGAACCGTCACCTTTGGTGACAATAGAAAGGAAAAAGTAATCGGTATTGGTAATATTGGTAATCCAAAATTTTCCTTGATAGAAAATATTTTTTTAGTACATGGATTAATGCATAATTTATTATCTATTAGTCAATTATGTGACAAAGGTTTTCTTGTTTCTTTTCAACATAATTTATGTTTGATTTCTGATTCATGTTCTAAAAAGATCATCTTTAAAGGAAAGAGAAGGAACAATGTGTATGAACTTTATCTTGATGAGTTACTCACCCTAAATGAAAAATGTTTTATTGTTTCGAATAAAATTCAATGGTTATGACACAAGCAACTTAGACATGTTAACTTCAAATTAATTTCTAAGTTATCCAAGAATGATCTTGTTAGAGGCCTACCTAGAATATCATATAAAACAAAACACTTATATGATGCTTGTCAAATGGGTAAACAAATCAAGAGTTCTTTCAAAGCAAAAGATATAATTTCAACAAAGCGTCCTCTCAAACTTTTACATTTAGATTTTTTTGGATTGTCAAGAATTCAAAGTTTGAATGGTAGTAAATATGCTTTTGTCTTAGTAGATGATTATTCTCGTTTTACTTGGGTGATTTTTCTGAAAAAACAAAAATGATGCTTTTCTAAATTTTCTAAACTCTATAAAAGAATTAGAAATGAAAAATCTACCTCTATTATTATTATTCGTAGTGATCATGGAGAAAAATTTGAAAATGAATCTTTTCTAAAGTTCTGTAATTTATATGGAATATCTCACAACTTTGCTTTTCTAGAGCGGCTCCCCAAAATAGAGTTGTTGAAAGAAAGAATAGAACATTAAAAGAATATGCTAGAACTATGCTTCAAGATCAAAATTTACCAAAATACTTTGGGGCTGAAGTAGTAAATACAACATGTTATATTTTAAACCGTGTTCTTATTTGACTATTTTTACGTAAAACCTGTTTTGAATTGTATTATGATCGTATACAATAGATAATCTTGACAAGTTTGATTCAAAATCAGACGAAGCAATATTTCTTGGATATTCTTCTAGAAGCAAAGTTTACCGTGTTTTTAATAAAAAAACTTCTTACATTGAAGAGTCTTTACATATTGTATTTGATGAGAATTGTGAGCAGGTTGTACTTCTAAGTGAAGGAGAAGAAGTCATACCTCAAGGAGAACCTTTGATAAAAAGCACTTTACAAGAAAACATTTCTCAAAACCTTCCACCCGTTTGGAAAAAACTTTGTAATCATCTACATGAGCAGCTTATTGGAGAAATAAAGAATGGTGTCCAAAATAGAAGCCAGTTGGAAGAATATATTATAAATATTGCTTTCATATCAAAATTAGAACCAAAGAATATCAATGAAGCTTGTGATGATAAATTTTGGCTTTTGGCCATGTCTGAAGAACTTAACCAGTTCACTTAAAATGATGTATGGATCTAGTTGATAGACCAAAGGATCATCCGGTAATTGGAATAAGATGGCTCTTCTGAAACAAGTTGGATGAGAACGGCGAAGTCATTCGAAACAAAGCAAGGCTAGTAGCACAAGGCTATAACCAAGAGGAAGGCATAGATTTTGATGAAACATTTGCTCAAGTGGCTTAATTGGAGTCAATTTGAATGATGCTTGCCTTTGCTAGCTACAGAAATTTTAAGTTATACCAAATTGATGTTAAGAGTGCATTTTTGAATGAATACATCAATGAAGAAGTTTATATAGAACAACCTCCAGGCTTTGAAGATGGAAAATATTCAGAAAGAGTCTACAAATTAAAAAGAGCTTTGCACAGACTCAAATAAGTACCAAGAGCATGGTAAGAGAGACTACAAAGTTTTCTAAAACTATCTGGTTTTTCCATCAGTCGGATAGACTCAACTCTATTTATTAAAAATCTAAATTCAGATATTTTTATTGTGCAAATTTATGTTGATGATATAATATTTGGTTCTACTAATGATTCTCTTTGCAAAGATTTTGCTAAAGCTATGTAGGAAGAGTTTGAAATGAGCTTAATGGGCGAACCAAACTACTTCCTTGGACCTCAAATAAAGCAAACTAAAGAAGGAATCTTCATCAACCAAGCTAAGTATACAAAAGAACTTCTTAAAAGATTTGGCATGGACTCTTCTAAATCAAGAAGAAATTCTATGAGCATAACTACCTCTCTTGACAAAGATAAAAATGGTAAAATTGTAGATACTAAGCTCTACAGAGGTATGATAGGATCTTTATTGTATTTAACTGCTTATCGACTTGATATAATGTTTAGTGTATGTATGTGTGCTAGATTTCAAGCTAATCCAAAGAAATCATACTTAATTGTTGTAAAACAAATTCTTCGATACTTAAAAGATACTTCAGACTTTGAATTGTTTTACCCGAAGTCATCTTCCTTCGATTTAGTTTCATATAGTGATGCATATTTTGCTGGAAGCAAATCTGATCGCAAGAGTACTAGTGGAACTTGTCACTTCTTAGGATATTCTTTGGTCTCTTGGTTTAGTAAAAAGCAAAATTCGATATCACTCTCAACAACTGAAGCAAAATATATAGCAGCTAGTTTAACATATACACAAGTACTATAGATGAAGCAAACCTTAAGAGATTTTGGTTTGAATTACTCCACAACAACTATTTATTGTGATAACACTAGTGCTATAAATCTTTCAAAAAATCATGTTCAACACTCACTAACTAAGCATATTGAAGTGAGACATCATTTTTTACGAGAT